>NW_022987531.1:2434595-2537095 GCF_902827165.1 Trematomus bernacchii
GACAGATTGAACCACAGCAATATTGTTTTAGAGATTTTATATGTTTAACTGCTATGCCTGTCATCTCTGCTCTGTGTCATTGTGTTGTCTCCTGGGTTCTGTAGTGCCCGGAGTCTGTCTTTTTATTTTTTTCCTCCCAAACCCCATCCCCTCAGGACGCCTTTTGCCTCCTGTCAGGTCATCATTGTAATAAGAATTTGTTCTTAATTGATTTTCCTGGCTAAATAAAGGTTCTACTACTATTTATTCAGTTATTTCATTACTGGTACTGCTAATTGCATTATGCGTATTGTTGTATATTGTATATACGTATGTATTTACTACTACTACTTACAAAATCGAGGGTTGTAGCTTTGTGTCAGTACATATTTCAGGGTTTTTCTATGCCTTTGTTCATCTAAATTCTAATACTCATAGGCGACTACCACTCCTGCCGATGCCGATGCCGAGGCCCAGTTCTCCCTTCCCACCACCCCAGGCTCATTGTGCTAGGTAAAACTCTCATTCAATAAAAGTAGTCTTTTAAAGGTGGGGTAGGTAATTTTGGAGAAACCAGCTCGAGTGCGCTAGAATTTGAAAATACACAGCCGGAAAAAATCTGCCACTTCCTCACAGAGCCCCTCCTCCAACACACACGAACGCGCACATGACCAATGAGGGCACGAGATAAGTTTGTGCACAGATGGAAGGCTGACAGGCAGGTAGGCCATCCAGTCATTTCAGCCGGGCCGGCTAAAATGATTGGATGTGCTTTTTACAGTACCACGGCTTCCACAGATGATATTTCTTTATGGATTTTTTGTCAAAGCACTTCAGATATTCATTGCTATCGGGATGTTAAGAGCATTCCATGGAATATAACACAAAGTGTATCTCGAGCCGGTTTCTCAAACTTACCTACCCCACCTTTAAAGATGAATGCAATTACATTTAAAAAAGTTTTAAACAGAACTGTTACAGATGCAGATGCTTGGTCCAAATTCCATAAAATATACCAACCAGTAGCGCCACACTCAGACGAAAATGTACAAAGCCTATTCTTCCACTATTTGTATTCCCACATTATTCACCAAGCCAGCCCATGCTTTAATATAGATATTATGGATATTGTTATAATTCCTGCTGTCTTTTGTGAACTTCTAATTATTTGTAATTGTTCTGTTCCACAGATGCTGTAGTAAACCACCATCCAGGGACCAAGACATCAGATATAAGAACATCCATTAACACAAGAATTTGTGAGTAAAGGCACGAAAAAAACAAGATTGACGATCAAATAGGGTACAAGACTGTTTTTTTGGCCCTGTTCCGGACATTGTTTTAATGAGTGATCAGCTCATGTTTAAAGTTGTCACCAGGTGAAACAAAAAACAAGATTGTTAAATAGGATAACAGACTGCTCTTTTTGGCCCTGTATGAAATAACAATGCATCATTTATTAACTATACCTATACAAAATGTAATACATTTTCCCTTCATTATGTAATAACACCTCCTTTTGTAATAATTTGCCCATTATGTAGTAAACAAGTTCAATGCAAATATGTAATACATGTCGCCACATTTTGAAATATATTATTACATATTGCTGTGGTTATTACAAAATGAGTTGCAAACAATAACATTACAACTGTTTATTTATTTATTCAACCATGAATCATCCTTACTCATAATTTAAAAATACTTCAGTAGAATATCTTTCATTGGCCAAAACTAGATCAAGTGTTACCATATTCATTAGCCAACATGTATATCAACATCAATTTTGGGATATATTTACAGTTTGGTTATGGTTACATAATGAATATTACAGTTTTTTAAAAGGGCAACTCACGCATTTTGTAATAACCATTGCAAAATGTAATAATTTATTACAAAATGCAGGGACATTTATTTTATATTGCGTTCAGGCTGTTACAGAATGCAGCAGATTATTACAAAATGTGGGTTTTATTACATAATTACATAAAAATGTTCTTGAGTCATGACATAATGTGTTGTTTATAGGCCTTTTCTTTTATTCGTTCCTTGTCCTTCTTTTAATGAGTATTTTGATAACTGTTACACATTGATAGAAAAAAACAAATTAAGCTTCTCATTATTCAGACTCAGCTCTCAGCGCTTAAGCTTCTTTTAAATGTTGATAAAACCAAGGTAATGCTCTTTTCAAAAGCTAAAAAGACACCAGAGCCTGTTTTAGATATTTTAATTACACAAGGAATAAAACTTGAAGTGGTTACCTGTTACAAATACCTTGGTATCTGGCTTGATGATTGTCTCACTTTTAAACTTCATGTCAATAACCTGCTTAAAAAACTGAGGGTTAGGCTAGGTTTCTTTTCCAGGAACAAGTCCTGTTTCTCACTTGAGGCCAGGAAAAGGCTAGTCACTGTGACCTTTTTACCTGTACTGGACTATGGTGATCTGATCTATATGAATGCACCTGCCAATTGCCTGGTCAAGTTAGATGCCGCCTATCACAGTGCACTGAGATTTGTGACAAACTGTAAAGTATTAACCCATCACTGTACCCTGTATGCAAGGGCAGGTTTGCCTTCACTAACTGTACGGAGGCTCAGTCACTGGTACATTTTTATATACAAAGCCATGTTAGGGAAACTTCCTTCCTACATCTGCTCCCTGATCTCACGGCGAATTGTAAGTGGCTACTGCCTGAGATCGAATGCTGTGGTTTTATTAAATGTGCCAACTGCTAGGACTGTCTTAGGGAAGATAGCATTTAGATGCGCAGCTCCGCTAACTTGGAACAGTCTGAGCAATTTGGTTCCGCTAAATGTTTTTAAAGCAAGGATAGATACTATCCAATCGGAAACTGTTGGAACCTGTAAATGTTACTAGCTATGTAAACTGTAGTCACTGTAAATATGCTGTATGATGTCCTTTTTTGTTTTTCTGTTATGTTTATATGTATTCATGTGGAACCTACTTGCAGTAGGTCACCCTTGAAAAAGAGATCAATGATCTCAATGGGATTCACCTGCATAAATAAAGGTTTGAAATGAAATGAAAGATTTTTTTTATCAGAACATGCATTTCTCCTCATTGTGAACATATATTGCACTCATGTTCAGAATATATGGTACGTACATGGTCTTTTATAAATCTGAATATATATAGTGCATACATGTCCCCATATAATTGTGAATATATAGCGCATACATATCCCCATATAATTGTGAATATATATAGTACATGTCCCCATATAATTGTGAATATATTCTGCATACATGTCCCCATATAAATCTGAATATATAGAGCATACATGTCCCCATATATTTGTGAATATATATAGTACATGTCCCCATATAATTGTGAATATATTCTACATACATGTCCCCATATAAATCTGAATATATAGTACATACATGTCCCCATATATTTGTGCATATATATATAGTACATGTCCCCATATAATTGTGAATATATTCTGCATACATGTCCCCATATAAATCTGAATATATAGAGCATACATGTCCCCATATATTTGTGAATATATATAGTACATGTCCCCATATAAATGTTAATATATAGTAAAATGTATGTTCACATATATACACAACCAATATATTATATATATTTACATATATTACTCAATATATGGAAAGCGGCAATTACTGATGTATTATCCCATATATTACAATATATTATCACAATGTATTATTCAATATATATATATATTGTAATATATTAACACAATATATTATTCTATATATCTTCAATATATTTTCAATATATTTTGTAGATATGAATAAATATGTTTTTCATGTTGATTATTAATCAGTATCACTTGGTGTAGCCAACAGCAAGATTTCCTTTATTAAATCTTTTCAATTAACCAGTAAATCAGAAAACAAAATAATGCAATATATTGACAGTTAATATATGGGGAAATATATTTTCTTTGCGTAAGGGTTGCTACCGGCTCAGAGTACAGAAGCATAGGACATCTTTTCGGAGTGAGCAAGACAACTGTGTGCCGGTGTGTGCAGACTTCTGTGCTGCTGCAGAGACGTTGTTAGTACCGGAACTAATTCGTTCACCAGACCGGGAGAAATTTGCAGAAATGGCTGCCTACACTGAGAACAGGTGGGGGCTCCCTCAGTGTGTAGGTGCTATTGATGGGTCACACATACCCATCTTGGCACCACAGGAATACCACTGTGACTATTTCAACCGTAAAGGCTGGCACTCCATCATCCTTCAAGGAGTTGTTGATGGTAAGGGACATATCTGGAATGTGTTTGCAGGAATGCCTGGGAGCTTGCATGACGCTCGGGTTTTGAGACTGTCCACATTGTGGGAGTTGGCCAGTCGTGGCAACTACTTTCCAGCTTGCACCAGGAACATTGGTGGGGTGAATGCTGGCTATTACATCCTGGGAGACAATGCCTATCCCTTGCAAAACTGGCTCATAAAACCCTTCGCTGACACTGGACGGCTAACAGAAGAACATGTGACATATAACAAGAAGATTTGCAGAGCACGGGTAGTGGTTGAAAACGCTTTTGATAGACTGAAGGGAAGGTGGCGTTGCCTCATGAAAAGAAATGACTGTGATGTGAAACTTGTTAAATCAATGGTGCTGACATGCTGTGCTCTGCATAACCTCTGCGAGAGTCATGGAGAGACCTATGATGATGGGTGGGATGCACCAGCAGCAGAGCCAGGGGTAGCAGTGGCACAAGGTGCAGAGGAGGAGGGCAGGGACATACGAGAGGGTCTGATGCGCTACCTGAATACATAAATAGTCATTGTATGGTATTGAACATAAATAAAAAAATAATGTTTCACATACATGTGTTTGTCAAATTATTTAAACCCAAGAAATGTTATCAGAATTGACTATTTAGTAAATATTTGAATTTCAAGCACCAGTATTTACTGCCCCATAAAAATAATAATCTAAGCAAATATCAAAGCAAACTATAAACATAAATACAACAGTGTAAAACACAGCAGAACTATATTCAGCTTCAAGGTTTTGTATTTTGTCATACGAACATAGCTACAGTGTAGTTATAGCTACAGTGTAGTTATAGTTTATTTTGTTCTCTTCTCTTTTAAATATATAAGCAATGTGTTTGAGTCTAGCACAACGAGGGTATTACAATTGAGTAATTTTTACTAAATGTATTATTTATCATGTATTCTTAATACCATTACAAAATATGTAATGTTATGTTTTAGAGGACCTCAAGCGAGCAAACTCAATTTCAAACAGTATGCAGAGTTGTCCTGCTAAAGACTTAAAATGTTTTATTTAACCAAGTATTTATTCTCTTATTTGCTTTAACTGCAACAGATGATAAAGGTTTCACTGTGCAGTGCTTTGTGGGCGATGATGGTGTTTATGATATTTCTGACTGAAGAGGGACGCCTAGATGATGCCATCTTTCTGTGTGATCGCTGTTGGGTGCAATTATTTATCAACAAGCAATAAGATAAGTCAAAGAAGTACTTTATTTAACACAAAGTGTTTTCTTGCAGCAGCATAAAAAAGGCATGGCATTATACAATACAAAAAAAAAAAATGATTGTATTGTATTAAAGATAAAAAATATACAAGAAAGTACAGCCAGAGGTTATTGGATCACAGAGGCGGAGGAGACGGGGCACGTTGGCTGCCCGTTCCCACTAGCACCTGGCAAATAGTGCGCATGAAGGATGCATTAAAGCTCTCTGCGTGAGCCATCTCCTCCCTTCTCAAGGCGGCTTCCAACACCCTCGCCTCCACCATGGTCTGGTTCATGTACTGAGCCTGCAGGGCCCGGTCTTCCCTCTGCTCGGCATGGATCTTCTCCTGCTGGGCCAGGTTCTGCTCCTGGTGTTCCTTCTGCTGGGCCAGTTGCCGTTCCAGCAGGGCCAGTTCCTCTCCTCCTCGTCTCCTCTTGCCTGGGTGACAAGATAATTATATAAATAATAATTAGCAATAACAATGAAAAAACACAGGTACAGGTCACACAAGGATATAAGAATAAAATGTATAAACAGAACAGTAAGGATGAATTAAAGAAAGTTCTGGCCCTAGATACTAGCTGCTTACTAGCTAGTTACTTTACTTGTAACAGAGCATTCGCACACAGTGGTACAGCTTATTTTACTTACTGACGATGGATGGTCTACATTTTTTTTTTAAAGTCACAATTCCAGCCTATTTCTTACCTAGAACCACACGCGGTGTCGAGCTGGCACTCGGCGTTGGTGTCTGTGCTCGTGTTGGTGTCTGTGCTCGAGCTGGAGTTTGTGCTGTAGATATGGATGATATCGATGCACCGGACGGTGTTGGTTCATCCTCGCTATTCAAAACGTAATCATCTAGAACAGAAACATGACTTGTTAATTCCACAAACTACTGCAGCACAATACTATAAATAGCAACAACAACTATAGAAAAGACAAACTGAACGTAAACAATGGCACATGTGGTGTTAGCAAACACTAGCTCTAGCTAATGCTATCTGCCTTAGCTAGCTAGCTAGCCTTCGGGGCTCCATAAAAGCATGGGTTGTCGAACATAAATGTAAGGATACAATAGACTTATTTGTTAGAAGTGAGCTTTAGAACAGATAGGGACACAAAGGTTTCAAGAAAATAACAGAGCGTTAGCAAAAACGTACCATTCATAGAATCCAGTAACGCTGTTGCTGAGTCCAGGGCCCTTTCTCATGTCTTCAAATGTCCCATCCTCGACTCCTCGACTCCTCGGTCCTCCGGTAGTGACCTGGAAATGAATTTTAGCGTGCCATGTTGAAGGACATCTCATTTCTCGAAATGCACATCGAGGACCGAGCATCGAGCGTCGAGGAGGCTCTCTGGAGGAGCTATAACCGAGGATACACTGATGGCTCCTCCACGGCTCCTTCGCGGATGCATTTCCGGGAACGGTGGGTATAAAAGAGGCGTGACACACCGCTGGAATCATTTCAAAACCATGGCGGGAGCAATGCATAAATGTAAGTGTTGATAATGATTCGTTGTATAAGTTATGTAAGAAGTGAAATGCGCGATCCAACTCAGCCCGTCTGTATGCAGTTAGAGCCCTCTAACCGCATTCCTTATTGACATTTCACCTGATATTCTTTATGTTTTCATCCACATTTTAACTACACCCAATCCACCTGCAGGTCCGCTGCAACTCTTACTACTTTTAAATCCAGGCTGAAGACTTTTCTTTTTGCCGCTGCTTTTAATTGAACTATTCACATCTTAAACTGCACTGTAACTTTTATCCATGTATTTTTTCTTTTAATGTTTATTTTATTATCTTTTCTTTTTAATGACTTAAATGCCATTTTCTTAATGTCTTCCATTTATGTAAAGCACTTTGAATTGCCTTGTGTTGAAAGGTGCTATATAAATAAACTTGCCTTGCCTTGCCTTACAGCATGCCATGATGTATAAAAGTGCAAAGAGTATTACATCAACCAGAACTTTGTTTAGCATTCAGCACTATCATTTGGTTTGGGCTATGTTGTTATACTAGAAAACTAGAAAGTCTTCCAACAGTTTTAAGCGACAACTTTTACGTATTTTACGGCCATGCATGAGGCCATCGGTGGGAGGCCATCGATCGACCCTCCCATCCTGATGGACTCCGCCACGGCTGCTGTGGCTTCTGGCAGTGGCTCAACACCCACTGTCCAGAGCCAGGCCACAGTGGAGGATGAGGAGGCCACAGAGTCTGGCTCGGACAGCCAGCAGTGTGTTGAGCCATCCACCTCTGCCGGTCCCCATCCCCGCAAAAGAAGGAAAGGAGTTATTATGCAGTTCCTGGAGGCTGAGGCGGTCAAGGAGGAGGACCGCTTCAACCGCCAGCAGGCAGCTGCGGAGGAAGCGTCCGCCAAATTCCTGAAGCTCTTTGAGGAGCTCGTTCGGAAGCAATAGTGTGTTTTTTGTTCTATTTTCTGTACTTTCGATGTGTTCATTTATTCTTTATTTATTATTTCTATATGTTGTGGAATACATCAAGTAAACATTTAATTTTGACCTTAACCCTTGTGTGGTGTGTTCATATTTCTGTTATTCAGCCAGTGTTCGTGGGTCTGGTGGACCCGAACACCCTGTATGTAATATAAATGTGTAGGGGGGGGGGGGGGTACAGTGGGTGGTCACTGAAAATGTGTTCTGATATGTTCTTCACAGAAAATACAATTCAAAACCTTTATTTATTCTGGTGAAATCCCTTTGAGATCATTGATCTGTTTTTCAAGGGACACCTGCAGAGCCAAGGCCATTGAGTGAGTTTGCAAAATTTATCATGTCATTTGTCTTTAGATAAATAATGAAAACGGGTCTCACAGACCCGAACTCCAGGCTTACATCAAGCATGAAGCCTTCTTTACAATTAGACATACAGAAACACACATGTTTACTGAAGATACAAGGAGATCTTTATTTTATACAAAGCTGAATATACATTTTATGATTGTGACCTGACTGAAAAGCCAACGTTTTTAAAGTAATTTTGTAACCCCAGGCATAACTGTCTATAGTCATACAGTCATGGCCACTGATTTCCGCTTTTTCAATCTCCACCTCAAATAATTCAGCGCATAAACCAACCGTGTGTAAAGTATCCAAATGCAATATCAGGGATGTTTTATTATAAATAATATATACATTAATATTGAGGCAAGTTACTGCATGTAGCTCAAACCCTACATAAGTAAAATTACTAACACATGTCTCTTCTTTCTTTTCAAGTTCAGTCAAAGCATAACAATATTTTATCACTGAAGATGACTCAATTTCAACACTAAACATAACATTTTCTGAAGACATTGTGTGATGGCCTATTTCACATACAATTTGTAATAAAGACATGGGTCTGTAAAGTCCTTTGCTCTAAATAAACTTGAGCAAGGTGAAATTGGAAATAAGGCATATAAATGGACAAACAAAAGAACCGAGGAATGCATCTGGCCAGTAAATGCATTTTTCATCGGTGAAGACAATAAACGGGTAACAAAAAAACTGGCCATAAATAAAAATCCTCTCAACAATAATCGTGGTCGTTGAGCTGGACCGGGTTGTGGTCAGGAGCCGAGATTTGGTCTGCCAGTCTGTCTCGCCGGCCCTGTCCACCTCGCTCCCCCCTCACAGGACGAGGTGGAGACCTCTCTACTACCTCCTCCTCCTCCTCCTCCTCCTCCTCCTCCTCCTCCCCCAACAGCTGAGTCATGTCTGCAGTAATGCTGAGGTTGTGCAGTACACAGCAGGCAGTGACCACAGCAGGGACAAAGGTGTGCTTCACCTCCAAGGCCTTCGACAGGAGGCACCTCCATCGCCCCTTCAGTATCCCAAAAGCGCGCTCAATGATGCTGCGCGCTTTGGCATGGCAGCCGTTGAAGCGGCTCTGTACCCTCCCCTGTAGTGGCTCCCGATACGGGGTTACGACCGTTATGGGGTGTACAATGCACGGATAGCCACCATCTCCCACAATGAAGTACCCTGGTGGAGGGTACAGAGCCTCTTTATATAAGATACTGTTTTTTAGGACACGGGTGTCGTGCACTGAGCCCGGAAATCCTACGAGTGTTTGTAGGAATTTACCCTTCCCATCACATACAGCCTGCAGCTGTATGGAAGGAAAGAGCTTCCGATTGATGTAGTGCTGGCCACTGGGTCCGGGTGGGGTCTTTATTCGAATGTGGCACCCATCAATGGCACCCACACATGAACTAAATGCCGGGCTATCGGCCAACTGCTGGAAGCCCTGCCCGACCTCCTCCAGCTCTGGACCAGCAGGCAGCCTGATCACAGACTGCCTGAGAGCAGCGATGTCCTCCACTCCCTGGTGGACCAGTCTGTGGATCGTGGAGAGGGGTACCTGAAAGGCCCGGGACACCACACTGTATGACAAACCGTGTGCCAGCCAGTACACGGTCGTCAAGATAGTCATGTGGTGTCCCCAGGCCTGTCTCCTCTCAGGCCCCAGACACCGCATCAAGGCCTCCAGGGAGTCTCGGCTCATCCATTCGGAGATGGGTGCCTTCAGCAGGCACCCATCTCCGAAGTACAGCTCCAGCACCGGGACACTGCTGTTAAAACTTCTGTTTGAGTGTGGGTGTTGAACCTGCAGGAAGAATACAATGTACAGAGGTCAATACCTTTATCCAGCAAACTAAACTGCACATACATATTCTGTCATAACAAATTAATCAATTTTTGTATTCCAATGTAAAAAGCCAGCTATTTTACAACTATTTAAAACAATTTCAAACAAACACTCGTAAATACCTCACGATGAAGCAGGATGGCTTTGCGCATTTTAGCTTTCCAGCGCTGGGATCGGCGTCTCTCCTGATTCCTGTTGTTGGTCAGAAGTCGTTGCCACTGCCCTAAGGCACACGCTACTGCGGGTTTCATTCTCAATCGCTTTTTCAGAGTCAATTTACAATTTGTTTGATGTGGTCACTGACTATGTTTTTCGTTGTTGAGATTTAAATCAGAGGTGTGCCTGGACCTTATATAGCCTGTCAGGTCCCTGATGATTCGTTAATTACTTGGATTAGAAATTCGTTGCAGGTGTTTTGTGAAAGAGGTGTGAGTTGATGATTTATCATGTAATTTAGCCTACTAGTTTAAAAAGGTTAACATAGCCTACTGTGTATAGTGTAAAGACAGTCATTGGGTGTTTTGTGTGTTTGTATGTCTGCATGTGTGAATATATGAAACGTATATAAGCGTAATGTAGCCTATATGTCTCCCTTTATTTGTAGGGTACTTTTTATAATAATGTTTTAGTGCTGCCCAATACAGAAGAGATGCTAGTATGTGTCGAAAATACTCATACATTCGTGTCATCCTTGTAGCAAATGGAATTTAAAGTAAATATGTGGGGGAACAATGTTCAGCTGATCTAACAGAGATTACAAAATACAGCGCTCTAACAAAACACTCACAGCTGATACAGCTGTTGCCACGTCATCATTAATGGACGTCTCTTTAAAATGACCGCTCAGAGGAGAGGAGTTCTCATTTCTCTAACCGCCTGCTGCTTCCCCTCCTCTCTCCTCGGTTCCCCTCCTCGGCTCCTCCGCTCGCATCTCCTGTGGGCGGGACTAAGTCTCGAGGATAGGAGTCGAGGAGGGGAGTCGAGGAGGAACATTTGAAGACATGAGAAAGGGCCCAGGCCTCCCTCCCTCCCTCCGCTAGCCGGTCTATGGCCGTAAATGCTGTTCATGAGGTCAAACCACTTCCAGTTTTTCCTACTGGCACCACTGGTGTTGTTATTGTCCTTCACCAAGCGATATTCACCCTTCATCTTTTTAAGTTTTTCCCTACACTGCACGACAGTCCTTGAGTACCCGCTTGTGGCCATCAGTGTAGACACCTCCTGAAATACTTTAATATTTCGAGTTGTCCCGTCGAGCTCCCGCTGGATCTTGTCATCAGAAATGTAATGGAGGAACGTCGTCACTTCCTCGACCGACCATGGTGTGCTTTTCTTTGCCATTGTTAACTTCTTAGTCCTCTGTTAACAAAAATGCTGTTTGTAAAAATGCTGCAAGCATCGCTGTATATATGCGACGCTAGGGATTATCTCACGCGCGATTGTGACGATTCTCTCCGACCAATCAGCAGCCGAGAGCGTTGACGTCACAAACTCAGCCCGGTTATCTCTGGCCCTAGCCCCACGATTTTATGAGGCCAGAAAAACTGTGAATTAGGACCCGCCGGCCGGTACTAGGCCAAGTGGAAACGCAACCACAAACGGGCCGATGACGTCACAGCCCTCTTAAACCGGGCTGTGCGCTGTAGTGGAAACGCGCCATAAGGCTAAGACTAAGGACCCTTATGTTAGAATGCTATTTATAGACTTCAGCTCAGCATTCAACACTATCATCCCCCAGCAGCTTGTACAAAAACTTACAGACCTGGGCCTCAGCCCCTCTCTCTGCAACTGGTTGCTGGACTTCCTCACAGAGAGACCACAAGCTCTACGGGTCAACAACAACAACACCTCAAACACCCTCATACTGAGTACGGGGGCCCCCCAAGGATGTGTGCTCAGCCCCCTTCTCTTCACTCTGCTGACCCACGACTGCAAACCCAACTTCAGCTCCAACCACATCGTGAAGTTTGCAGACGACACTACTGTGGTGGGTCTCATCAGCAACAACGATGAGACTAACTACAGGAAGGAAGTGAACCAGCTGGCCCTGTGGTGCCAAAATAACAACCTCTTCCTCAACCTGGAGAAAACAAAGGAGATAGTTGTTGACTTCAGGAGAACCCACCGCCGACCCCCTCTCCCCCTGACCATCAACGGCGCTGCTGTGAAGCAGGTGACCAGCACCAAATTCCTTGGTGTGACCATCACTGATGACCTCACCTGGAAAAACAACACCACTGCACTAGCGAAGAAAGCCCAGCAGCGCCTGTACTTCATCCGGAAGCTCATGCGAGTCGGAGCATCACCCCCCATCATGCTGTCTTTTTACCGAGGCGCCACTGAGAGCATCCTCAGCAGCTGTATCATGCTGTGGTTTGGAAGCTGCAAAGCACTCAGCATTGCGGGTGACTCCACCCACCCCTCCAACAGCCTCTTCAGCCTCCTGCCTTCAGGGAGAAGGTTCCGCAGCCTCAGCTCGGGCACCACCAGGCTGAGCAACAGCTTCCTCCACCAGGCGGTCAGGATGCTGAACTCTCTCGCCTCCCTCCCTCCCTCTCTCTGACATCTCTCCCCTGAA
Organism: Trematomus bernacchii; assembly: GCF_902827165.1. Lineage (NCBI taxonomy): Eukaryota > Metazoa > Chordata > Actinopteri > Perciformes > Nototheniidae > Trematomus > Trematomus bernacchii. The sequence continues at coordinate 2,447,312 of NW_022987531.1, forward strand.
CTCTCCACCCTGCCTCCCACCTTTCTCCCCTGCCCCAAATGGTCCTGGACTTTAACCCCCCCCCACACACACACACACACACACACACACACACACACACACACACACACACACACACATACACACACACACACAACCTTCCCTCATCCAGCACCAGTCACTTTTCTGCCCATCTCCGCGGCTACTGCACTGAAACTGTACTTTGAACACTTTAAATATATTATTAACATTTTAAACTGTATACCCCGGTTATCTAGGCCCTTTTTGTTTTGTTTAATGTATACCACGTTTATCTAGGCCCTTTTTGTTTTGTTTTATGTATACATGTCACACTGTGGGACTGCGGGAAACGATATTTCGAGATTTCTGGATGTATAACACATGTAGAATTTTTGACAATAAAGCTGACTTTGACTTTGACTTTGATAAAAATACAATTGCAAGTGGAATTGCGTAAAAAAATAGTTTCTCGGGTTCGGGTGTTTTGTTTGATTTTAAATAAACAAAGTATTGGCTTTCAGAATATGAAACTTTATTTCCAAAATCAGACGATAAATACATGTTTGAAGCTTGTAAAGGGAAGATGACAGGCACCTCTCACTCGCACTGGGCTCTTCCGCAGCGCCGCTACCCCTCCCTCCGGCTGATATTATGAATGCAAGGCGTATAGTAATCATACTAACACGGCAGGTTCCGTGACAGTTTGTTTTCATCTGATTTCAGATAAACAAAGTCTTGGCTTTCAGAATATTAAACTTGTTTCGGCAAATTCAGATGATAAATACAACTTTGAAGCTTGTAACGGCATAATTACAAGCGGAGAACTGAGTAACTTAACGTCACAGCAGGCATAACAACAGCCGGTATTTATTGTGAGTGTAATTCTTTCTTTAAAGGGGACCTATCATGCAAAATGCACTTTTGTACGTCTTTTATACATGAATATGTGTCGGCGGTGTTCCAGGGAACTCACCAAGTGTCAGAAAACACAACCCTCTCTATTTTCCTCCATACCCAAATCTCTAAAAAAGGGCCTGCAACGGATCTGATAAAAACTGATCCAGATTTGAACACTGTCCTGACGTCAGGACGGTGGCGCTACGGCTATTGGGCCAACTACACCAATCAGGAGGAGACGCTGTAGTACATATGCCAGGCCTGTAGGTGGTGCTGTTCTCACAGAATCAGCCCTTGCAAAAATAGGGCTAAAAAAGTGCAAATTGAGCGAAATGAGGCATGGCTAAAATGCATGATCTGTTTGGTATTTTGAAAAAAAAAAAGTATAAATATGCCTTATATAGGTATGGTCCTACACTATATTATTAAAATATAGCATGATAGGTCGACTTTAACTTTCTTCTGCCCGTAAAGTGTCCAAACCAGGCTTTTCTGGATAAGCGCATTTTTAAAACATAGTCATTGTCCATGCCGGTTTCAGTTGGATTATTTGTCAGTTGCTCCTCCATTGTAGATTATTTACGACTTTTGAATCCACATAAACACATCGGCAAAATCCGGCTTACTTTGAGCATGTGTTTTAACCAGTTTAATCCCTTTGTGAATTGTTTCCACTTGCGCCGTCCTTTAATTTCTTCATACAGCGGGCATCCAAATGAATTAATCCTGAGTCCAATAGCCATCAAAGTCACTCCAATAGTGCTCCTTAATTACGCTTTCATCCTCCTTTAACAAAATAGTTCACATTCATCCAGTTTGTGACAGTAGTTGTAGCATTTTTGAGACTTTTAAACTTTAATTACCGCTGTTGCGCCTCCCCCCCCTTGTGTGTGTGGGGGCGGGGGCTTTGAAACGTCTTTCATAATCTCCTTTAGCTTAGGAAACACTGGACCACCTTCCTTTACGAAAGGAAAGGAGAACATGCTGTCCCACAATACGTTGCTGCCTTTTGACCCCTCTGAATGTATAACTTGCAGTGCAGGTGTGAATGTGCGTGTGTGTTAAGGTGCTAAGACAATTAAAGTCTGAAATCCAAGGAAGTTTAGGCTTATGCTTTTTGCCTACCTAGTGTTACTGTGAGTTTGTGAGTTCACAGGAAATGTCTGTTCTGAAACACAGACCCAGGTGCAGCATGTTCAAATACACCTGATTCTTTTATGCAAATGCAACTGTGAGTAGACCACTGGCATTATTAATGGAATGTATTGGGTTGCTGAAGGACATATGACATATCAAAACTAATCACCAAACATTTAGACAAAGGTTTCGCTCCACTCCACCCAATGCAGTTTGGTTTTCGTGCTCACCACTCCACTGAGACAGCTAACTGTGTCTTTGTGGAAAAGGTTAAATGTATGTTGGACACGAGCCCATATGTAGGTGCTGTCTTCCATGATCTCAGGAAGGCTTTTGACACTGTTAACCACCAAGTGCTCCTTACAAAGCTGACGTATTTCAATTTTTCGGCAGATTGTTTCTCGTACAGTGGGTTAAGTCTTAAGGCCCGGACACACCAAGCTGACACCAAAGAACTGACACAGACGGACCCCGACTGTTGCGTCGCCTCGCGTCTCTGCGTCTTGGCCATGTTTCGCACTGGAACACACCGCAAAGACTTCAGCCGACGGCCAAGAAGCACGTACGAACTGCGCATGCGTGAGTGACAATAACTCTCCTTACCAGCAGGCGGTAGTGTGTATTCGTCATTCAAAAGAGGCAACAACCGGAAGACAGACTGCGTGATAACCGAGAGAAAAAGAACAGACTGCGTGATATAAACAAACAACAAATAGCGTGTGCGTTCCATTTTCACTCTACAACGAGAAGCTCATGGGGCTTTCCCGAACCTGTGTCGAGAGCTGGAGTTAAATGAAATCTCAGATTTGCCTTCTTAACCTGTTACGCATCGCCCCCCCGGGGCCGGGCGGATAAACACGTCATTTGCAGGAAACAACGTCTAAGGAATCTTAATATTTAATAATCTATGAATGTTTTATATCCATGTAACGGGAAGAAACTCAGCTAACTGATCTTTTAAAAAAATAATTAAAAAAAAAAACCACAATGCTAACACAAAGCCTCTGAATTAGCCACGAGCGAAGAAATGTAACCTATAACTGCACCTAAACTCACTCATAACTCCCTTATTACTTATCCTAGGTGCGCAGCCAACCCCTCGATTAGCATCTCCTGGAGACACAGAATCTGTGTAAAAAACCTCAACACTCAGTGATAAACATTTGCGACGCTATAAACGAAAGCGTACATCAGAACATGTGGAGCTAGGTAGCTAGAAACGCTAACATGGCTTACCTTGGTCAAAACTGGTCTTCAATGGCATTAAAACGATACAAAAACGATGCTGCAGTTAATCCATAGGTTCATCCAATGTATCTGTGCCCTCTTTGAAATGATTTCTGATAATCCATAAGCAATAAAACTGCTTTTTCGTTTCCAAATGTCAGAGCTAGAGATAGGTCCACTCTGATGCTAAATTACATGCGCGAAGCCCCCACCTCTTTTCTTCACAACGAGTGTGTGTGGGGGCCTCCCCCTTCGATTCTATTGGCTCTAACGGTCAGAAAGAGGTGTCAACCATCCAAATCGACCAAGGGGGGCCAGAGATATGGAAAAAAAAAACATTTTCACCCAAATCACCTCAGAGGTAGAGTGGTTTTGGCTAAACCTCTCTAAAAAGGTCAAATGTCACTTGTTTTGCATCAATCTTGATACAGGGTACTTATTATATGTTGTACTTTGGATTCCTAAAGCTTTTAGTCTACTAACCCATCATCCAAGGGTAGTTTTCACTATAAGTAAAAAATAAGTTTTGGACGGACACTATAATTTACAGTTTTTTACTATGTAAAATCTGAATTTTCTTTAAAATAGAAAACATCTATATTGATTCTGACACTTCTACATCCAACTCACAGATGTAACCTTGCTTTGATAAAAGAAATTATTCATATAACCCTTTTAGAAGTTAAGTTGTAGTCATTTGTTTTGGGCATGTCATTTTCGAGCCTGAAACATGAAAAACAGGCTTGGTGCTTAACAGGTTAATAGTTTGTTTGGGTCCCTCACTTCCGTTTCGCTTCTCATGCACGGCTGAAAGCAGGCCTCCCTTGAAAAAGAGATCTATGATCTCAATGGGACCAATCTGGTTAAATAAAGGTTTGAAATTAAATGAAATGATGCACTGATTCGCTAGCTGAACAGCCAATCGGAGTGATTTATTTTGCCGACTGCCTTTGGCCCGGTGCGGGACACACCAATCTGAGTAGGGCGTGTCGACGCTCATCGTCGGCCTGATGCCCACCGACGGCCAAAATCGGCTTGGTGTGTCCGGGCCTTTACTTATCGAACAGAAAACAGTGTGTTTTGGTCCACGGAGCCAAATCCCCTGTTGGGGTTCCACAAGGTTCCATTCTTGGACCATTAATGTTTTCTCTGTACATTAATGACTTGCCTAATGTATGTCCTGAGTTGAATGTGCAAATGTATGCCGATGATGCTGTCATGTTTGTACATGGGAAAAACACTGAAATTATCTCATCCTGTCTCTCAAATGCATTGGACAAGGTTCAACACTGGCTGAACAACATTTGCATACAGTTAAATGCAAAAAAAACAGTATGCATGATGTTCAGTAAACGACCAGTCAAAATCCAAGGATCCAATGTGTTTTTAAATGGAGCAGAAATAGAACTAGTCCCCCACTTCAAGTATCTTGGAGTCATAATGGACTCGAACTTGACTTTTAAGAAAAATATTAAGAAAGTATCCAATACCATTAAATTCAACTTGCAACATTTTAAACAAATTAGACCTTTCTTAACTGTCAATGCTGCAAAGTCATACCTCCACTGTATGATTCTATCCCATATTGAATACTGTTTGACAAACTGGTCGTTTGCTTGTGCCACAACCCTTAAACCAATAGAACAGCTGTACAAGAGAGCTATCAAGGTTTTTGACAGAAAGCCAAATTCATACCACCACTGTACCATCCTTGAAAAACACAATTTCTTGAGTTTTGACAATTTTAAGTCTTTTAAAAGTACATGTGTTTTTTTTATAAATGTTTACATGACACTTTACTGACGTCAGGAAAGTGGCGCTACGGCTATTGGGCCAACTCTCCACCTATCAGGGGAATGTGGGGTTGGGCCACGGCCGGCCATTGCCGCTCGAAAGCGCTGGAGATGCTGTAGTACATATGACAGGCCTGTAAGTGGCGCTGTAGTCTGCCACAAAAGCAGCGAAGAAGACTTCCCGCGCATGGTTACCATGGTTACCCTTTTGTTTATTCTCCGCTGTGGCTTTTTTTCTCCCTCCCCGAGGCAAGCGTTTGCTCCTGCTGCTTTAATTCAATGCAATCCCTCCCCGTCGAGGCAAGCACTGTAATTATCTCCGGTTAGTCCACCAGCAGATGACAAACACCCACCTCTCCGCCTCTTCCAAGGAACGAGGGGACCGTGCGGCAGAGTTTCAGTTAGGTTTTCTTTCGCCGGTCAAGATGTCCGTTAAAGTTTAAATCTTCCGGACAAAATTAGAAAAGTGCCGGTCAAAGGTCTTCTTTGTTATTTATTGAGCTTTAAAACAAATGAATAACGACTCTATAGGCCTATAATAATATAATAAAACACGGAGGACGGAGATCTATTTTTCTCCCCCTCTTCTGACTTCATCAGAGCACGGCTCCCCTCTCCTGCAGGGGGGCGTGGTCAGCTGCAGCTCACAGAATCAGCCCCGTGCAAAAACAGTGCTGGAGAACAGCAAATAGAGCGAAATGAGGCATGGCTAAAATGCATGATCTGTTTGGTATTTTGAAAACAGAAACGTATAAATATACCTTATATAGGTATGGCCCTACAATATATCATTTAAATATAGCATGATAGGTCCACTTTAAAGAATGGTTGAGCAACAAACAGACGTGTAATCACAGCTAAATGCACTTGTATACCTCTTGTATATCTCCTCTTGCACTTTATGTAGCACTTTTATCTTATCTTGCACTTTATATGTCGTAGCTGCTACATTGTACTGCCATGTGGTAAATGCTTGTATGTTGCTCATGCTCTTCCTGCATATCATGTATTTATTTTTGCTATGTATATAAATGTCATGTTCTTATATGTTGTATGTGACAGGACTATGGATGGAAATTAGCTCAAAGCTAAAATCCGGCTCATTTACACTTGTAAGCATTATTTTGTTTTAAAGTGTTCATCAATGTGCACTGTCCCGATTCAAATAAACGATTAAATTAAAAATGACATATTTCCTTGAGCCAGAAAGTGTTTGAATGATGACTCATCGTTATACTTTCACTCGCTGGAGGCCACATCTATTCAAGCTCCCGGTGAGGCTTCCTGGGTAAATTGGAGAAAGTTCTCACCCCTTTATTCACTTCTGATGCACCGTATATCACATAGCTCAACTAAGACATTGATCATGGGAGCAGCCAAACCTTGTTTGAGATGAAAAAAGAGCCTCGCCAACGCAGAAGCTCCTGAACTTAACAGTTTATTGGGTCGATGTCACGACTACATGCAGCAAAAGAGGGAAGAGAGAGAATAGAGTGGGAGAAAAAAAATTGCGTTTTTTAAGATAGGGTTTGCTGAAGGAAGTAGCTGAAATATACATCACAGCATGCTGTTCTCTTTTGAGATCTCACTGCAGTCTCAGGAGGTGCAGGGGTGGGAGAATAGAAAAAACACGCTCTTTAGTCACAGAGAGATGAAACTCAAAGAGTGCACTGCAAGAGATGGCAGTGATACAACAGCGGAAACTGCCTTAATGTGGCAGCGTGTTAGGTGGTAGCGTGAATTTCAATCACAGCACCAAGTGAAATTAATCAGGGATGTGGAGGGCTCTTGACGATTCCAGCAAAAGTGAATAAGATCACAGGAACGTCACAGTGCTGCATATTACAGGATCAGGGTTAGACAATAAGATAATCTGCTGCCGGGAAGAGGCATTATTATGAATAACAATGTCTGTGAGTGTGTGTGTGTGTGTGTCCATGAATATATACATTTATTTAATTTGTTAGGTACTGCTCATAAGCTAACATCCTGTCAAGTGTTCACCCTTGCAAACACTGCCTGTACTGCAATGGGTTTCTAGTGCATTATAGAATTAACATACACATACATGTTTTGCTACAATTGTGGGGACCATGACCCTCAAGTTGAATGGGAACCCCTTTTTTCGGGGTTGCCAGGTCGATGAAAAACAAACACATTTTTCACTTTTGAAAACAACTGTGGGGACACATAATAAGACAAATGCATGGTCATTTTACGTGTGTGTGTGTGTGTGTGTGTGTGTGTGTGTGTGTGTGTGTGTGACGCTAGAACTGCTCTGTATTCCATGAATCCTCCACTGTGATGCAGATGTTCTAGCCCGAGCTATGACTCATCATGGGCTCTCAGCGAAATCTCAGAGGTCAGACACAAAAGAATACAGGCAGACTGAGCGGCAGAGAGACACCGAGAGGAATAGGATTAACAAGCACAGAAACATGGGACTGCATCACTGCCAGGTTGAAGCCACTCCACTGAAATAACCTCTGAGAAGAAAATACCTGCCAAAGAGGAAGACACAAAGGGAGAAACACAAAACATCTGAATCAGAAATCCGAATCTAAAATCATTTGATTATAAAAATAAATGGTATAATACAATAAAATTCAAATAAATACACATCCAAGGTAGAGAAGATAAGAAGCAGCATTATGAAAAGAAAGTGAACATATAATAAAGTACCACCAGACCATACACACCTATCCTTGCCACTGTTTGTTAGTGTACGTGCAAAATGTGGCCCCTCCCGCTGCCTCGGAACCTGGAGGGAGCTTTGGATGCAAGTCAGCAGAGAAAAGAGACATACAAAGAGACAAGACAGCACAGTGGCGCGATCACACAAAATGCTCGTTACATAAACAAGCTCAGATCCTGGTTCCAATTTGAGCCCAATTACATGGTGCTCACAGGCCATGAGGAGAAACACAGATCTCAGGGCAGATTAGGGATCACTCCAACACGCCCAGCCTGGATAGAAGCTAAACGCTGCCATTCTGCTGTGATCTCGCAGATGGGCAAAGTGGGGGGCAGATAGAGGTGTGTGTGTGTGTGTGTGTGTGTGTGTGTGTGTGTGTGTGTGTGTGTGTGTGTGTGTGTGTGTGTGTGTGTGTGTGTGTGTGTGTGTGTGTGTGTGTGTGTGTGTGTGTGTGTGTGTGTGTGTGTGTGTGTGTGTGTGTGGAAGAGGCAGTGAGTATGTCCATGCTCTGAGGCTGCACATGACAATGAGCAGGGGAACACATTTGATAAGATTTTGTGCTAAAGAGCCCCATCTGAAAAAACTGTTGTGGTCGATTGTGTCGAACTGAATAACTGAAGGGGGCATGATAACCACGACAGATTGTGAAAACACTTCCTCAGTTCATATGAAGTAGTGAGGATGGTGTCCATATTCCCAAGTAATGTTTTTGCAAACATGGCACGTTATACATATTTTTAATATTTTCTTTAATATGTTTTAATTATATGGTGGCCGACAGGTGGAATCGTGCTACAACGGCCGAAAAACACTTCCTTTAGGAGAAACGCTTTGCAGCTTAAGAAACAACGCAAATATAAAAACACAAATGTGCCAAAACACATGCAGATGACGAAACATCTTCACCAACTTGAGGGAACATGCTTAACATTTACTAGAGCTGTATAAACAACATGTTAAAAAAGACCGTTAAAAATGCAACATGTGTGATGAAGGTGTTGTGCTGGGCTATATCATGCAACCGAAAATGAAAGTTAAGCTCGCTCCATTGCGGAGATATTCCCGCGAGAGTGCGGAAAACTTACATTAATTTATTTCAAATGTGAAATTTTACCAATATACTCACGGACCTCTAGGGGGCGACCACCAGTGGTCCGCGGACCACTTTGAGAAGCACTGCTCTAGACCGAGATGATTAAATGTATATTACATCGCGCACATAGGTTTATGTGTGTGTGTATATGGTTTAAAGAGGTCATATTATGCTCATTTGTTTATGTTCATATTTGTATTTAGTGCCTCTACTGCGAAATGTCCCCATGCTTTCATGTTAAAAATTTAGTTTTTTTCTCATACAGCCTGTTTTGCAGCACCTCTTTTCACCCTCCGTCTGAAAACAGAGCCCAGTCTGCTGTGATTGGTCAACCCGTAAGAGATGTGTGGGAAATGTCCCGCTCCTTTGCATATTGTGAACAATGTGTTGTAGCGCTAGCCAATAAAAGTGCAAGTGTTGCATAGTGATGTCATTATGTTCGGGAAATATACAAGGGAGTTTGATGGAGGCGTTTCAGGCAGGGGGGGAGTGTGTGGGAGAGTAACTCCCTCTGGAGGGAACTTTACGATTTATGCCTTTGCAGAACAATTACATGCACAAAAAATGGCGACAAAATTGGGTACCACTTTACAATAAGACTACCCTTATAAAGGATTCATAATTAGGTTATGAATTTGTAAACACTTTATTAATCCGTAAGAACCATTTATTACATTACATTACATGTTACTTGTTAGACGCTTTTATCCAAAGCGACTTACATACTCAATACTGTGGGCAATCCCCACAGTATTGGGGGTGAAGTTTCTTGCCGAGGGACACAATGACATGCTGACTGCAGTGGGGTTTGAACCTGTGCTCCCCTGATCTGAACACCAACGCACTAATCCACTGTGCCACAGCCTCCCTATTTATAAACCAGTTCTAACATAGTTTTCATACATCAACACAGGCTCACTATTTGGCAAGATGACTAAGCCTTATATTGGCTACTTAGCGAGAATCAACTCAGTGAGTAACGGATACCAAGGATGCTGGCTGATGAAGAAGACGAAGTAAGCTAGGTAGCCAATATAAGGCTTAGTCATCTTGCCAAATAGTGAGCCCACATTTATCTGTACTGCTAAGTCTTCTATTGGCTACCTAGCTTACTTCGTCTTCTTCATCAGCCAACATCCTTGGTCTGTTGTTCACTGAGTTGATTCCCCCCATCCATCTTGATGTTTCTTGGCATCTTTTATGACCATTTATTTACGAGTTACTAACATTTATAGTTGCCAAAAGGGAGCCTTATTGTAAAGTGTGAAACAAATCACCATTTATTAATGAGTTACTACCATTTCTAATAAGGCTTAGCAGTACAGATACATGTGGGCTCACTATTTGGCAAGCAACCGGTCATAGTTACACTGTTTATCTCATGTCTTATAAAAGCTTATTAAGGATTTATAAAATGTTCACAACCTAATTAATGAATGAATTACAAACTATTCGTAAACCCTTTATAAGGGTAGTCTTATTGTAAAGTGGTACCCAAAATTGTCTCATGGATTACATTAACCAGAGCACATAGGAACATTAGGGATCCCACTGGAGCTAAAACACATTCATTTAATGATGCATAGTCTTCTGCGGCCGCTGCATGCCACTGCCTCAGGGTCATGTTCCAGTAGTAGTGCTTGTTTATTGCAATGACTGATAACTTCACCAACTTCTAAAAGCTATTTCCTCTGAAAGAGCAGGCTGAAAAACTACGCAATCTTCACCTTTTCTGTATTTTTGCATTTCGATACAGTAAAAACCTTCCCCGTGCCACGTTTGTCTTCCTCTATGGCAAAGTGTGAAAGTAAAACATCAGATATATAACAAATGCCTGATAATGCACAACACATCCATCATGTGGAAATATATCTCTGATCAATTGCCTGGTGGAGATTGTAGGATTGGTGGAAACAAATGGGAGCTTTACTGTACACTGTAAACTGAATTGATTCCTGCTTCTATAAATACAGGTGGCATTAAAGCTTGTTACAACATCCAGAAGAGAAGCAGTGGGGCTTTTGGCACCACAGTGCTAGATTTAGTGCCACATTTGTCGGATTGCCAACACATGAGAAAATAATCCAACAGAAACTCGACTAAAGCTCTCAGAGACTGTGGCACTGACAGATAGTGAAAGGACTGAAATGCTGATGGAAAAACATTTTTATCCTCTTCGGGCAAGATAAAAACAGAGGGATGATGGGTAAAATAGAGGCTATGGTATCGACATATACTTCTTTGTGTGAATAAAGAAAGTAAAGGTGCATTTCTTTCCTATTTTTAGGTTTTAACTTGGGTTTAAATTAGAACAGAGGGGTGTACAATGAAGCTAGTTGAGTGGGTTGGCGAGGTTTTGTGACCCTAAAGCCAGAGTTTTGAAGGTGGCTGACTATATCATCATGACAACTTACTATGCTGCAGACAGAACCTGATCCACACCATTTTCAGATTTAAACAGACAAATACCACCATTCAATAACTAGTTCCTTTGAAAATAGCTTACATTTATAGTCAATAATCTATCGGCAGTACAGATTAGCAGTGCTTCGTAGTATACCAATCAGGTTTAAATGTTATAATGTTAAAAATCACAATATTTATACAATAAAACACGTGAAAAAATAAATGACCACTACAATGAATGTACCTGTATTAATACTTTGTCTGGAAAGGCAGTTTTAAAATGTATAATCTTTTTTTTTACGTTTTTAACCTATTTATTTATTTATTTTCTACATTGACAGGCAACAGAAACAAGACAAAAACAACTAAATTACATAACAATGCTAAACTAAATAATGAAACACAAAACACATCGACTGACTTCACAGCACTACATACATACATACATACATAATAGGTACGATCAGCGACGTGCAGTCAGGGGAGGCAGCTAGGCCTAGCTTTTCAGAGCCCCTTCCCCGTTGGCACTTAGCCATTTTTTCGACAATTGTTTTAAAACTTCATTTTTGATTATTTTAAGATATAATTAACCGTTTTATTCACTTTTTTCTTCTTTCCACGGGTGGGTGCGCATGGCAGGCCGCCTATGAGCACCCAAATTCGGCCTGGAACCTCCAGGATTTGTGGGCTAAGCTCCATAAACTGACAATATCACCCAGAAATGTCACTTTTCTAGCCCAAAAATATATAATACATATACATTTAAATAGTAAAAGGTACAATTGTGCTCCGCATTACCCGGAATTTGATTTATATAGCCCCATGATAGTGATTAAAAATCATTTTCATGGAATTCAGTGTTAAAACGCCTGATTAAAGCATATGCAGGGCCCCAGTGAGCTCCAGACTATGTGCATTGTGTTAGGGAACCATATTAATGATAAAACAAATAATTTAAATGCCAAAATAATGATTATAAATTAGGGGGACAATTGTGGAGAGGAGCCTGAAAATGACTCTCCAGCACCCCGGATAACTACCAGTTCATCTGGTTTAAATGTGGTGGTGGTAGTGGCATTAACTAGTACCCAGTACTGGGAGAGAACATGTCTTTTCAACCCAGGAATAAGGTTTTTAGACAGTGTACATTTGACGACATAAACATACGGAGTTATGGACATATACATGTCCATATGGACAGGAAAATGTACATATCGTCCACATTTATGTCGTTAAATGTACAAGAATATAAAAACAGCAGAATCACTGCTTTTAGCAGGGTATCAGACTAACACGCCCAAATACACACACCCAGGGTGATGATGATAACATATTTACCCAGGGAAAGTGTTCAAAACATGGGTACATTAGTGGTCAAAGTCGTGGGAACTGTTTTAATTCAGGAGGTTTTAAGTGTCGGTTCACTTGTCTCACACACCCAGGGTGAAAATATAACACATTTACCCAGGGAAAGTGTTCAAAACATGGGTACATTAGTGTTTAAAGTCGGGGGAACTGTTTTAATTCAGGACCAGGGTGAAACGATAACATATTTACCCAGGGAAAGTGTTCAAAACATGGGTACATTAGTGGTCAAAGTCGTGGGAAATGTTTTAATTTAATAAACTGTTTTAATTCAACAGGAGAGGGTAATTCACTTCTTACCCAGTGAACAGGGCTGCAAACATGGTTACATGAGTGTTAAAAGACGGCCAAAATGTTTTAATTCACTCATTGTCGTTTTTAGACAGTGTACATTTAACGACATAAACATACGGAGTTATGTACATATACATGTCAGTATAGACAGGAAAATGTACATATCAATCACATTTATGTCGTTAAATGTACAAGAAGCTAAAAACACTGCTTTTAGCAGGGTATCAGACTCACAGGCACAAATACACACACCCAGGGTGATGATGATAACATATTTACCCAGGGAAAGTGTTCAAAACATGGGTACATTAGTGGTCAGAGTCATTTAATTCAGGAGACAGAGTCATTTAATGAAAACTGGTAGTTTACAATGTGCTATTTCAACAGAAATAGCAGAATCTGAACATGTGCCAGAACTACAATTCATGTTGTCATGCAGTCTTAAACTGGTGAATCTGTTTAAATGCAGGCAGCAGAGTCACTGTTGTTAGCAGGGTCTCAGAGACCTATAGACCCAGGGTACAGCACCTCGCTGTCTTACCCAGAAAACAGGGCTCTGATCAGGGCTAAAGTAATGTTATAAACTGGTGAATCTGTTTAAATTCAGGCAGCAGAGTCACTGCTGTTAGCAGGGTCTCAGAGACCCATACACCCAGGGTGAACAAATAAAATGTAAAAGTGTACAAAACATGGGTATATTAGTGCTCAAACTCGATTAAACTGTTTTAATTCCGGAGGTTTTAAGTGTCGGTTCACTTGTCTCACACACCCAGGGTGAACAAATAACATGTTTACCCCGCGAAAGTGTTCAAAACATGGGTATATTAGTGCTCACACTCGATTAAACTGTTTTAATTCCGGAGGTTTTAAGTGTCGGTTCACTTGTCTCACACACCCAGGGTGAACAAATAACATGTTTACCCCGCGAAAGTGTTCAAAACATGGGTATATTAGTGCTCAAACTCGATTAAACAGTTTTAATTCAAATATTTACAGACATCACAGGTCCATCAAACTTGGTAGATGTATACTTTGTACCCGTTGGAACACACCCACGAAGTTTGGGGGTCGTGCGCCCTTGTTTACCATATTAACCTATTTATCATCCATAATAGCGTGTTTTTCAGACTTAACAACATTTTTACAAATTTAATAAATTAGTTTAGAGCTCCATCTATTGGAATTTTAGTGTGTTACACGCTTGTCAGTTTTACGCGAGTTTTGCGCCATTTGAGTGGAGTAAACTGATAGGCAGCTGGAGTAACATGTACATTGAGACGCATTTTGACATATCATCATCACTTGTACATAGGAGGCACAATTCTCTTACCCCAGGCATGCTAGCCCCTTGCCTCCCAATTCCAAACCTGACACCATACGTCTCGGTGTGTTCTGTCTGGAGTCAGCCCCTGCTTCTTCCCCATTTCCTGCTCCTGTCCAGGATCCGTTCTCGGGTACTCGTCTGGCTTTTGAGCTAGAGCCTGAAAAGTACCGTTTTTTCCTGTTCACACCGCAGCGGTGCCGCCTCTTAGCTCCGGAATCCGGTTCACTTCCAGCTCCAAAAAATGGTCGGTCTAGAAGCAAGAGCTTCGGAGCTAAGAGGCGGCGTCGCTTACGTCTCTCTTACGTCGAGGCGTGCAGGAAACTAAACCCACCTCCCCTGAACATGGGTCGACTGAAGAGTCTCGTCATGCCTGCCTACAAGCAGTAGCGCTGAGCAAAGTGACTAGAAGGCAACCACACACTTATAAAAAAAAACACACTTTATAAAGTCAAGCAACTCTAACCAGGCTTCGTGTGATTCTGTTTATTTGTACCTTACTTTGACCATCCGTTCGCTGTTATTGATCATTGTGGAGAGCAGGCAGACGTTTTGTTTTTTATTATAGCAGCTATCGGATGGAATCAATACATGGGCTGCACAGGTTGTCATGTCCGACTATCACAAGTAGAATCATAATGAAAAATACGCCGGTAAAATGTGCCTGTAGAAAATGGCTTAGCAAGTAGTCAGTTTAGCTTCGGTTGCTATGCTAACATCACGCATGTTATACCAGAGAAACTTTCATAACAGCGTTGTGATGCCAAACAGCGTCAATTCAGACTGACACACATTCACTTAAGGGGAATTGGGGATATGTACCAGCTGCTTGTGTGACAGTCAGACAGTGAATACTTTAGAGCCGTGTGAGCTAACCCGGAGCTAACGGGAGAATAAACTCCCGTGGAAGAGCAGCCAGCACTGCAGCGGTTGGTAAATGCCGCTGAAACACATTAATAAACAATGAACCACGGCACTCTGGAGAAAAGTATAAGGTTGGAGAAGTCGTTATTTAATTTAATCTGGCTTCGTATGATTAAAAGCAACACGATCATCGACCCAACGCAGTCCCCCGTTGTTGTTGTTGTGAGCTCCGTTGGGGAGAAAATCAGCGATGTAAACGGTGACGTCATGACGCAGCAGCGGCAGCTCTGGGCGGTGTGAACAGAGCGGGAGCTGAAAAGGGAAACCGGAGCTAGAAAGGGAAAAGCGCTGGTGTGAAAGCCGCATAAGAGAGGGAGTCGCAAGTCCAGGCTACCAACCCGAGCCCCAGAAGCCATGCTTCCGGTTCCAGTACCGGCCCCAGCAGCTATGGTTCTGGCTTCTGTACCGGCTCCCGTCCCGGCTCCAGTACCGGCCCCTGCAGCCATGGTTCCGGCTCCAGTACCGGCCCCAGCAGCCATGGTTCCGGCTCCAGTACCGGCCACTGCAGCCATGGTTCCGGCTCCGGTACCGGCCCCTGCAGCCATGGTTCCGGCTCCGGTACCGACCCCAGCAGCTATGGTTCTGGCTCCAGTACCGGCCCCTGCAGCCATGGTTCCGGCTCCGGTACCGGCCCCAGCAGCTATGGTTCTAGCTCCAGTACCGGCCCCAGCAGCCATGGTACTGGCTCCAGTCCCGGCTCCAGTACCGGCCCCTGCAGCCATGGTTCCGGCTCCAGTACCGGCCCCTGCAGCCATGGTTCTGGCTCCAGTACCGGCCCCTACAGCCATGGTTCCGGCTCCAGTACCGGTCCCAGCAGCTATGGTTCTGGCTCCCGTACCGGCTACCGTGTCCTGTTGGTGGTCCGGCCCACTCCAGCCCCTCGTGTCCTGTCGATGTTCCTGTTCCGACGGCGGTCCTGTCGACACCAGCCCTTG
Organism: Trematomus bernacchii; assembly: GCF_902827165.1. NCBI lineage: Eukaryota > Metazoa > Chordata > Actinopteri > Perciformes > Nototheniidae > Trematomus > Trematomus bernacchii. Next base: position 2,463,399 of record NW_022987531.1, read on the forward strand.
TTCCGTCTGGGGTCCAGTCGACACCAGCCCATGTTCTGTCCAAGGTCTCGTCTGTGCCTGTCCCATCATGGGTTCCGTCTGCACCTATCCCGATGGCTCCGGTTCCTGTCCGGCCGACACCGGTTCCTGTCCCGCCAACACCGGTTCCTGTCCCGCCATCCCCAGCTCCCAGTGCTCCCGATTCCTGTGCTCCTGCTCCGGCGATCCAGCTGACCCCGGATGGGCCCCATCGCGGCCTACGTCGTCTTCCTGCCTGTCCTCCGGAGCTGTCCCGCCTCCGTCCTGCCCGTCCTCCGGAGCTGTCCCGGCGCTGCCTTCCTGCATGTCCTCCGGAGCTGTCCCGTCGCCGCCTTCTTGCCCGTCCTTGTGCCCGGCCCCCTGAGTTCCCCAGCTGCGGCCTTCGCCCTTGAGCCCTGAGTGCTGCGCCCTTCGCCCTCGAGCCCGGCCCCCTGACTTTCCCAGCCGATGCCTTCGCCCTCGAGCCCGGCCCCCTAATTTACCCCGACGAGGCCTTCACCCCTGTCTTCGGCCCTTTGTGTTTCATATAGTAAACAAGTCTCTTCACTCAGGTGTTTTTCCACAGGCCCTGAAAACTGCAGTCATTAAACCGCTCTTAAAAAAGCATAATCTAGACGCTTGAGTAATGAACAATTACAGGCCAATATCAAACCTGCCATTTCTAGGTAAAATCATTGAAAAAGTAGTTTTTCAACAGTTGAGTAATTTCTTGCATTTAAATAACTGTTTGGATGTGTTCCAGTCAGGATTTCGACCAAACCACAGCACAAACCATTATTTCCCTGGCCACAGTGGCGTCTCGTCACGTGTGGCTAGGACTCACTGCCCCATCTAAGAAGGACCGAGAAGATCTCCTCGGAGCCCCCGTGTCCGCGGAGGGGCTCTTTGGGTCCAAGAGGCACAAACGACGGCTGACGGGAGGAGAGAGTCCAGCTTAGCCGCATGCTACCGCTGGCTCCTCCTCAGGCCCCGCTACGTGCCCCCCCTCGCGTTTCCATGCAGGGGAGGGAGCGTAGTGCGACAGTGAAGCGGAGGGAGAGGCGCCGGCACGGGGTTTCCGTAGCTGCGGCGCCCTCCACCTCTACGGCCCATCCCGTGGCACCGGCTGGGTTTACTACATATGCGCCGCCTGCAGAGGTGGTTCTCTTCTTTCCTAGCAATTTTCCTTCATACTTTCTTGCCGTGAAATAGGTCTTAAATTCTATTCAAAGTGGTCTTAAAAAGGTCTTAAAAAGTCTTAAATTTGAGTTGGTGAAACCTGCAGGAACCCTGTGTGTGGTACCTGTGCCAAAGATCCCTCGTCCCAAGGAATTCAACAGCTACCGGCCGGTGGCGCTGACATCACAGCTGATGAAGACCCTGGAGAGGCTGGTCCTTGGACACTTCTGGCCCCTTGTGGGACCATCAATGGACCCGCTGCAGTTCGCCTACCAGCCTGCCATCGGGGTGGATGCCGTCATCTACCTGCTGCAGAGGTCCCTCTCCCACCTGGAGAAGCCTGGGGGGGGGGGGGCACTATGAGGATCATGTTCTTTGATTTCTCCCGTGCCTTCAACACCATCGAGCCCCTGCTCCTGGGGGACAAGCTGCAGCTCTCGGGGGTGGATCACCACCTCACCTCCTGGATCCTGGACTACCTCACCAACCGCCCACAGTACGTGAGGACCAGGGAGTGTCAATCAGACACCATCATCAGCAGCACGGGGGCCCCCCAGGGGACGGTGCTGGCACCGTTTCTCTTCACCCTCTACACTGCAGACTTCACCCACAACACGGCAACCTGTCACCTGCAGAAGTTCTCTGATGACTCCGCCATCATTGGCCTCATCTCCAACGAGGACGACAGGGAGTACAAGGAGCTGACGCAGGACTTCACCCTCTGGTGCCAGAGGAACCACCTCCAGCTCAACGCAACGAAGACCAAGTAACTGGTGGTGGATTTCAGACGGCGCGAACACTCCCCCCCGACACCAGTGAACATCCAGGGAGCGGACATTGAGATTGTGAAATCTTACAAATACCTGGGTGTTCACCTGAACAATAAACTGGACTGGACTGATAATTCTGCTGCTCTGTACAAGAAGGGACAGAGCAGACTCTTTCTGCTGAGGAGACTTTCGGGGTGCAGGGGGCACTCCTTCAGACTTTTTATGACTCTGTTGTGGCATCAGCCATTTTCTATGGTGTGGCCTGCTGGGGCAGCAACATCTCGGTTGCTGACGGGAAGAGATTGAACAGACTGGTAAGGAAGGCCAGCTCTGTCCTGGGGAGTCCTCTGGACACTGTGGAGGTGGTGGGAGACAGGAGAGTGGCAGCCAAGCTGTCCTCCCTGCTGGACAATATGTCCCACCCCCTCCAGGACACCCTGTCCTCACTGTGCAGCTCCTTCAGTGACAGGCTGCTGCACCCCACCTGTCACACGGAGAGATACCGCAGGTCCTTCCTTCCTGCAGACTATACAATCAACACAGCCCCTAGTAGACCCCCCCCTCCCCTACACACACCACAACACAGACTATATTACCCCTTGCTGCTAAATACCAATCAACTATGTGCAATATGTGCTATATGTGCAATATATACATTATATACATATGCCGTTAATAACTGTGTAATTTATACCTGGCTGCTAAATCCTTAGAACCGTTACAAGGTGTGTTTTTTTGCATTTTGTATTTTGTAAATTGTGTAACATGCTGCAGTTAAATACCATCATTCTATGTGCAATATGTGCTATATGTGCAATATATACATTATATACATATGCCATTAATAACTGTGTAATATATACCTGGCTGCTAAATCATAAGAACTGTTACAGGATTTGTATTTTGGAAAGTATTTTTCTTTTACTTTTTTTTTCTTTCTTTTATATTATATTTTTTATTATATCGTAACTTAGTACTTTTTTTTCTTAACATAGGTAACATTAAGCTGTCTGTGGCTCTTTCCTGCTGTAACGATGCAAATTTCCCCTCCGTGGGACTAATAAAGGTATTCTGATACGGGGCCGAGGGGGCTCTCCCCATCCGTCTATGGGCAGGGGGAGGGGGGTCCCCCGGCACGGTTTTTTGAGCACACTTTCTGCGAGGTAGGCGCAGCAGGGTGTGCTCTGTCAGCCGCAGCCCAGATTTCTCCTCGGTTACAACCGGGTTAAAGGAGAATGTGGGGCAGAAGCTGCTGACCAGAAAAGCCGGTCAGGGGCAGTAGGGTGTTAGTAAGTAAGTAAAACTTTATTTATATAGCACCCTTCTCAACACGGATGTACAAAGTGCTTTACAGTACAGTACACAATTCACAGTACAACTAAAATGTAGAATAAAAGGCATAAAAAGGCATAAAACAACAGCAGGTAATACATACGATAAAACATACGATAAAACACCAATAAAAGACAGCTACTAACTCACCTCCTCCGACGCCCCAAAGGCCTGTCGGAAGAGGTGGGTCTTTAACTGCCCCTTAAAAATCTCTATTGAGGCAGAGGTTTTTATTTTCTGGGGGAGTTTGTTCCATAGCCTTGGGGCCACCGCCTCAAAGGCACGGTCCCCCTTAGTTTTTAGCCTGGTTCGGGGCACCCTTAGGAGGCCTTGCTCAGAGGACCTCAGGGCCCGGGTTGTGCTGTGAGGGTGGATCAGGTCATTGATGTAGGCTGGGGCTTGGCCATGGACAGCTCTATATCTATATGTGAAAACTAGGACCTTAAATAGGGTGGAATGGTGTTGTTGGATGACAGTGCGCGTATACATCAGGGCTCCACCCACTGTACCCATAGAGTCCAGTAGAGGGCGGAGCCTGTGAGATATATAACGTTGGGTTATGTATTGTAACACTTGTTATATTAGCACAGACGGAGCCCTCTACTCAGGGCACTGTCTGTCCTATTCGGCCTCCTTTTATACGGTGTGATGCGCGCGCATTCAGGTAGGCCCGCCCTAGGCCGGCTACGTCTATAGAAGTCTCAGTGGGAGAATGCACGCAGGATAAGGTAGTACCCATAGAGTCCAGTAGAGGGCTCCGTCTGTGCTAATATAACAAGGGTTACAATACGTAACCCAACGCTACTTCTCCGCTGTTCTCTTGTCGCTCTTGTCTTGTCAGTTAGAAACTGTATACAGTTAAATCGAACGGACTTGTTTGTGCATATGTGAGCGTCCTTAACAACGGTCAATAAGTCCTTGACAGCGGTCTGTCTGTTCTGGATTAACAACGTGTCACGTGTTCTGAATTGACCAATCAGAATCGAGTATTCAACTAAGCCATGTAATAAGTAAATGTAAATGCTACCTGGCGTTTGTTTCTGTTATTGTTACGCTCTCACGAGCCTACAGGACTGAACTCCAAATGCTAGACACCAGGAAAAGGACACAGAGCTTAGTTGGTAACAAGGTTTATTTAACCTGAAAACCCTTCGGAAAATAACTGAGGAATTAAATGTCCACTAAATCCGGGCCAGAGTTTAGTCACCAACGGAGGTGCGGAGATGCACGGAGGGAACACCGGCGAGGTGAGCCGGGGATCCAGAGCTGGCGAGGGTTGACAGGCTAGAACTGTTGTGCGTGGAAGCACGGAGGAAACACCGACGAGGAGAGCCGGGGATCCAGAGCTGGCGAATGTAGTCAGGATCGAGCTGGTGTGCGTGGAAGCACGGAGGAAACACCGACGAGGAGAGCCGGGGATCCAGAGCTGGCGAATGTAGTCAGGATCGAGGTGGTGTGCATGGAAGCACGGAGGAAACACCGACGAGGAGAGCCGGGGATCCAGAGCTGGCGAATGTAGTCAGGATCGAGCTGGTGTGCGTGGAAGCACGGAGGGAACACCGGCGAGACGAGCCGGGGATCCAGAGCCGACGAGAGTAGTCAGGATCGAGCTGGTGTGCGTGGAAGCACGGAGGGAACTCAGACGAGGAGTCGGAGGCTGGACGTGGCAGGCAGAGGAGTAGGCAGATGGATACTGGACAGAGAGCATAAGGTAAGGATAAGGTTCACAGATTGTATAGTTTAACTATAGCGAAAATACCAAGTCGTATTTACCAGCGTGGTGAAACGACGAACTGGTGAATACTGGATGGAGGACCCGGGTATATATGTAGGTGAAGGTGATTAGTGTAATCCAGATGATGAGCCACAGCTGAGGAGGTGAGTTGGCGGGAAACAGAAGTGGGTCAGCCACGCCCAGCCAGGAAGACAGACACACAGACAGACAGACAATAACAAACATAAAACAAATGGGAGAAGAAGGAGGGAGAACTGCAAATCCTCACAGTTATCATCGGTGACACATTGAGGAACGTGGATTTCGAATTAGACTCATATTATAATCTCTTGTTTCTGTTACGGTTTTGTATTTATGTTTTCATTTTCCACCTTTGTTTTGAAATGTTTTCCTCCTTGTGTCTTCTCTGTTCCTTCTTCCTGTGTTTGCCTTCCTGTCGTTAGTTTCCCAGAGGCCTGTACTACGAAGCTGGTTCAACCTAACCTGGATATGTTTGAGTTAGCCGGTTGGCCCAATCCAAAACACACGCGCTCTGGCTAAACTGTACTACGACGCTGGTTATCAAGTGGATCGCTCAAGCCAGCCGTGTCCTATCTAGTTAGGTGCGCGTTCACATGAAAGGGGTGGTATTTGGAGCATTCGACCAATCTCAAACACGGACAAGCGTACTGACAGCGCAGCGTCATACTTCCTGAATGAAAAGTGAACTTTAATATTAGTCAAATATGAAGAAGTTAAACTTTAAACATCCATGACTTAAACACTTTATCCAGGATAAAAGCCACATAGCTGCACCTGCAAGGTGAATACAGCTGGTAAAAGAAAAAGTGTTTGAATGCGTACATTAACAGGTTTATGAAATCACTGCCCCGTCCAAGACACGAGTGGATCTGACTTTAATTAGGAGAATTTGACTCGAGTGTTTCGTCAACTTAATGTGTTGCTTAAAATAATACTTCTGCATACAGTATGTGACACTGTGAGTGTTGCACGGCCAGATACGGCTCAAGAAGCTGACTCAAATAAGGAAATATATGATACATTATGATGTGATATGATATGAATGATAATGGAACACATCAACGTCTGCACTCACAGTGCCGCGGACTGTACTTAATGTTACTCTGAGCCGGTTACTTATGTCGTGGCAGATATTTAAGTAAGCTTTCTTAACGCTAATATTATAATAGTCAGATTGCTCTGAAGATGGGAGGGGATATTCTATTAATTTTCACGTTCACACAGTCAGTTGATTTTTGTCGGCCGTCTTTCCTGCAACGGCAGTTTTTCTGTATTTCCTCTATCCTGTAATATGAATTGATCGCTTTAAACTCCGCACACGGAGCTCTGATTGGTCAGCAGGCGGTGCTTTCACTGAGTTGATCTCTTAGCCTGCCACCTAACCTGCTCCGGAGCAGGTTTGCCGCTCAGCATAAGTTACCATGGAAATCTAGCCTGCTAAAAAGAGAACCAGCGTCGTAGGACCGGAAAGCCCGAGATTTCCCTGAAGTCAGCCGGCTAAGCGAAAATCCAGCTTTGTAGTACAGGCCTCTGGTGTGTCTGATTGTGTTCACCTGTTGCCCTTGTGTTTCTGCCTCCCTTACCCCAGCTGTGTCTTGTCTTGTGATTACCTCTCTCTGTATTTAGTCTTGTCTTCCCCTGTGTGCCTGGTCGGTTCATTGTTGGTTTTTCCTGTCTCCCTCCATGTCAGTCACGGTCAGTTTTGTTTGTATTCGCTACCTTGTGCTATCTATGTTTTTTCATGCCTTGTTTTTGTGCTCATCGGCTTTGGAATAAAGCTCGCCTTTTGTTTATAGACCTTTTTCCCTTTTGAAGTCTGCATTTGGGTCCTACCCTTTCCACCTTACCTAACAGAATGAACCGACCAGCTTTGGACTCAGCAGATTCAGAGTTTTTGATGCTACAGGCGGAACGTCTTGGGTACTCTCTTGAGTACCTTTTTTATACCTGGTATGACGCCACATCTATACGGGGTAGAGTGGCTGCTTTGAAGGAGGCACGCCAGGAGGTTGCTCGCAAGCCCTGGCTCAGGGGTTTGTTGCCTGAGTGGCTACAACATTTTACATGTAGTCCTGGAAGCTTTTCTCAAGCCTCTAACCCTTTCCTGGGATCCGACTACTGTCCTGTTGGAGGTCCACGGCGTCTCCAAAAGGCCTCTAAGAGACGCAGGGCTAGGATTCCAGCCCGTACCCCAGCAGCCATGGTTTCAGCCCAAGTTCTGGTCCCAGCAGCCATGGTTCCAGCCCCAGTTCTGGCCCCAGCAGCCATGGTTCCAGCTCCAGATCTGGCCCCAGCAGCCATTGTTCCAGCCCCAGCAGCCATGGTTCCAGCCCCAGTTCTGGCCCCAGCAGCCATGGTTCCAGCTCCAGATCTGGCCCCAGCAGCCATGGTTCCGGCCCCAGTTCCGGCCCCAGCAGCCATGGTTCCGGCTTCAGTTTCGGCTCCAGTACTGGCTCCCCGGCCGATGCCAGCCCCTCGTGTCCTGTCGTTGGTCCGGCCGACTCCAGCACCTCGTCTCCTGTTGGCTCTCCGGCCGACGCCAGCCCCCCGTGTCCTGTTGGCTCTACGGCCGACGCCTACCCCATGTCCTGTACCGTTGGAGGTCCCGCCGACTACTCTTCTGCCGGGGGTCCTGCCAACCCTATGTCCTGTGCCGTTGGAGGTCCCGCCGACTACTCTTCTGCCGGGGGTCTTGCCAACCCTATGTCCTGTCCCGTTGGAGGTCCCGCCGACTACTCTTCTGCCGGGGGTCCTGCCAACCCTATGTCCTGTGCCGTTGGAGGTCCCGCCGACTACTCTCCTGCCGGGGGTCTTGCCAACTCCATGTCCTGTCCCATTGGGGGTCCCGCCGACTACTCTTCTGCCGGGGGTCCTGCCAACCCTATGTCCTGTGCCGTTGGAGGTCCCGCCGACTACTCTTCTGCCGGGGGTCTTGCCAATCCTATGTCCTGTCCCGTTGGGGGTCCCGCCGACTACTCTTCTGCCGGGGGTCCTGCCAATCCTATGTCCTGTGCTGTTGGAGGTCCCGCCGACTACTCTCCTGCCGGGGGTCTTGCCAACCCTATGTCCTGTCCCGTTGGGGGTCCCGCCGACTACTCTTCTGCCGGGGGTCCTGCCAATCCTATGTCCTGTGCTGTTGGAGGTCCCGCCGACTACTCTCCTGCCGGGGGTCTTGCCAACTCCATGTCCTGTCCCATTGGGGGTCCCGCCGACTACTCTTCTGCCGGGGGTCCTGCCAACCCTATGTCCTGTGCCGTTGGAGGTCCCGCCGACTACTCTTCTGCCGGGGGTCTTGCCAATCCTATGTCCTGTCCCGTTGGGGGTCCCGCCGACTACTCTTCTGCCGGGGGTCCTGCCAACCCTATGTCCAGTGCTGTTGGAGGTTCCGCCGACTACTCTCCTGCCGGGGGTCTTGCCAACTCCATGTCCTGTCCCGTCGGGGGTCCCGCCGACTACTGCTCCGCCAGATTTCCGGCTTACACCATATCCCGATACTGGATCCTGCCCGTCCTCCGGAGTTGTCCCGTCAGCACCTTCCTGCCCGGCCTCCGGAGCTGTCCCGTCAGCGCCTTCCTGCCCGTCCTCCGGAGCTGTCCCGTCATGGCCTTCCTGCCCGTCCTCCGGAGTTGTCCCGTCAGCACCTTCCTGCCCGTCCTCCGGAGCTGTCCCGTCGCCGCCTTCTTGTTCGCCCTCGAGCCCGGCCCCCTGAGTGCCGCGGTCTTCGCCCTCGAGCCCGGCCTCCTGAGTTCCCCAGCCGCGGTCTTCGCCCTCGAGCCCGGCCCCCTGACTCTTCCAGCCGCTGCCTTCGCCCAGCCCCGTGAGTTCCCCAGCCGTGGTCTTCGCCCTCGAGCCCGGCCTCCTGACTCTTCCAGCCACTGCCTTCGCTCTCATGCCCGGGCCCCTGAGTTCGCCCGCTGTGGCCTTCGCCCCTTTTTGGACTCTGCCTTGCCCCCGGGCTGTCCGCCCGGGACCCCTTCCGGGCCCGTCCTCCGGACCCCCTCCACCCACCCTTTTGGTCCTGGTTGTGCGTCCCTCCTCCGGGCCCCCTCCACCCACCCTTCTAGAGGTTTTGGACTTTTTGGGGTTTTCTTGGGACGTCTGGAATCCGTCCCTTGAGGGGGGGGTTCTGTTACGGTTTTGTATTTATGTTTTCATTTTCCACCTTTGTTTTGAAATGTTTTCCTCCTTGTGTCTTCTATGTTCCTTCTTCCTGTGTTTGCCTTCCTGTCGTTAGTTTCCCTGGTGTGTCTGATTGTGTTCACCTGTTGCCCTTGTGTTTCTGCCTCCCTTACCCCAGCTGTGTCTTGTCTTGTGATTACCCCTCTCTGTATTTAGTCTTGTCTTCCCCTGTGTGCCTGGTCGGTTCATTGTTGGTTTTTCCTGTCTCCCTCCATGTCAGTCACGGTCAGTTTTGTTTGTATTCGCTACCTTGTGCTATCTATGTTTTTTCATCCCTTGTTTTTGTGCTCATCGGCTTTGGAATAAAGCTCGCCTTTTGTTTATAGACCTTTTTCCCTTTTGAAGTCTGCATTTGGGTCCTACCCTTTCCACATTACCTAACAGAATGAACCGACCAGCTTTGGACTCAGCAGATTCAGAGTTTTTGATGCTACAGGCGGAACGTCTTGGGTACTCTCTTGAGTCTCTTTTACCTAACAGTTTCGCTTGTTAGAGCTTCCAGGATGAGAGCATGGTTTCCTCTGACACTGAGTACACTCCAGAACCCAGCACATCTGGTCAAAGAAGAGTGGCCCGGGGTAGAACCAGAGGAGGACGTGCGAGAGCAACGAGGGGGCGAGGAAGAGGAAGAGGACGGGGAGGTCAGACTAAGACGGGTCTTGGTCAAGAGGACCTTCTTAGAGTTGAGGATCTGCAAGCTCAAAGGATTGCAGAGGAGCAGGTGTTTGTAGCTGGTGTACAACAGTATGTATAGAAGCATATATTTACATTATTTTTTTTTTTACCTCAACACCACCAATAACCAACAATAACTCTTGTCTTAGTCAGTGGCTTCTCTGTGGACACACAAGACCTCTTTGTGGACAATAAAGCTCTGTTCAATAAAGATATTACTTCGTGATCTATTGCTTTATAGGCCAGAATTCAAGGACTGTCCTTACAACAATCCCATCAACTGCTGGAGCTCTGCCTGACACGGGACCCAAGTCTGATGTTTGACCTCCTCCGCTTCACATCAGATGCGCCTCCACCTGGCCCTCCTGTTGAAGGTCAACCCACTTGGTGTTTCTGCCATAACTGCAGAGAAATGTCCACAGATGTGGAAAGGAAGTGCTGTCGGCAACCTCATGACTCGTGTGTTTCAAGCCTTCCACACATGGAAGTTTATATTTTGCAGGAGGGGGTCCTGCGCCTTGCAAGACGGATCTGGAACGATATCCGGGCAGTGGCTGATCTTCAAGACACAGGGGAGAGCAACAAACACTTCCGCTATGCAGCATACAGACAATTTGTTGTGTGGCAATAGGCGCGTTCACACCAAGTACTTTTCCCACAATAGTTCATGAGAACTTTAGTTCATGAGAGCTCTTTTAGTTCTGATGAACTAAAGCAGTTCGCGTTCACACCAAAATGAGTTCCTGGGGGTGGATTAGGCAAATGAACCGCTGACGTCACTTCTTCTTCTTCTGCTTTGGGTTTACTGGCAGGCCACAAACAACTTCACGGCGAGTACAGTAGGTGGCGGTATGCACCTTAAAGTTGCATTCCGCCAAAAAAACGAGAGAAAAAGAAGAAGGAAAAACCTCCCGCGCCCACTTGCTGTAAATGAGGCGTCTGTTTACCTTCCGACCTCAGACATGAGCTTCGTCTGAGTTATTTAAGCAAACACAAATACAGATCGTCGACCAGTCAAATGCAATAGCAATGCTGATTCGGAAGCGAAGGCGGTTAAGAAGGATTGACAAAAGGATTGGACGACGACATGCACGCGCTGCGCTACGCTACGTGTGAAATGAATAAACTGTGCCAGGTGTGTCGTATGCACACTAAATAGGCTCAGCAGCTAACACGCCTTTATTATGTATCCTCCTGAGAGCAACTGCATCCGTCTGCCATGAACCCTACAGAAACCTACGTGTTAGTTTTGGCCCATAGTGGCCTCCATTTGTGTCATGTAAAATGGGGGAAATCAAAAGTTAACAAATCCCCATGTCATGTTCATAAAAACATTTAGTTTTAGGTCAAATAATTATTACACTGCTCTGAAACTCACTACACTAACTCCTAAGATGTTCCCTTACTGTAATTAATTAAAAATATTGAACTCACAACACTGGTAATAACAAACTTAACCATTTCTCTTTCTATAAATAAATAGTGCTTGTGTTGGACGCCATTTTGAAATACAATGAAATTATCTTTTTGAAAGCCACAATAAATAAAGCTTCGCCAGTTTATAACCGATGAAACATGATGGTATCAGAATAATCACTTACATGTGATGTATAGGATGCTACACAGGTCACTGTAAAGATAAAGTGTCAGAGGAGAAATAAGCAAGCTTAGTTACATGAAATGTAATGAAAAATGTAAGATACAGGCTCTGTTTAATCGCCATGTAGGTTCTCTTTTATTGCACACTCAAGACAATATCAATAACAGCATCACGCTGTCCCAGGTGTGTCGTATGCATGTAAATAGAAGTTAACATTTTCAATATCAAATAAAGTGTCAGTAGTATCAAAACATATATATATATATTAGGGCTGTCAAGTTAACGCGTTAATAACGAGGCACACCTTACGTGTTGTTGTTGTTAGCATCTGGTGCTAGCTAGCTGCGCTAACGGATATAAGGAGCTGTTTCAATGACATTTCGCCGACAACTGCGCCGAGCACTTGACTTTATGCAGGTAGCCAGACAGTGGGACATTGTACGCAGCACACTCAGCACGGATAGTACGCGCAACATGATTGCAGCATCCAGGCAGCTCCCGTTGGAGCATATATGCCTTGAGCTGCACATAGCTTCAACGATCCATCACAGTGTCCACACACACACACACACAACACACACACACACACACACACACACACACACACACACACACACACACACACACACACACACACACACACACACACACACACACACACACACACACACACACACAGTATTATTGTATGAGAGAGGTTCCAGGTTGAATTGAAGCGAATATTTGTAATGTTCAGAGGTTGTTGTGTTTAATATTCATGAGAATATTTGTCATTGTTCAAATGATAATAAACAAACATATAAAGCATATTTGTCCACTCATATGTTGATAAGAGTATTACAAACTTGAAAGATATCCCTCTAAGGTACATTTAGAACAGATAAAAAATGTGCGATTAATTTGCGATTAATCGCGATTAACTATGGACAATCATGCGATTAATCGCGATTAAATATTTTAATCGACTGACAGCCCTAATATATATATATATATAATAACAATATAATAACAATAGGTATGGCTCAGCAGACACACCTTAGTGCAAAGTGAAGTGTCAGTATTAATAACAGTGGCATATATATATATAATCACAATAATATAAAATTAACTGTCCCAGGTGTAGGCAATTTGGGGTGAAGTGTCTTGCCCAGGGACACAACAACATGCTGACTGCAGTGGGGTTTGAACCTGTGCTCCCCTGATCCGAACACCAACGCACCAGACCACTGCACCACACGCCTCCCAACAAGTCATTGTACAGTTTATCAACGACGACAAGTATTTTTTTTTTTTTTTTTTATTGAAGGCCTGTTGGATTTAATCAGCTCGCTTAGCACTGCCAGAAGCAGTGGGCCTCGATTCCTGGGCCTTGTGTGAATGCAGCAGCCGTTCGTCGTGCATCTCCTTGGCACGCAGGTCCTCATTCTCCTTGCTGACCATGGCACGGCGGTCCATCGCCATGATGGTGTCAAGGAAGCTGTCATCCCATGCCCGCTTTCCTAAGGAGAAATAAGCAAGATACAAGATCAGTTTAATCGCCTAGTAGGTTGTCAACAGAGACAACATTGGACATGGTGCAGACAGGGACAGTGTACAAAATGCAGGTGTAAAGTAGAAGATAAGATAGGATCAAATAATATCAAATAAATATCAAAGTGCCCTTATTTATTGTTTTGTGCTTAATGTATGCTTGAACTTTGTTTTATAGGGATTAGTGGACATCAGTTAGATGCCTTCTGACATCAGTTAGTAGCCTTCTTTCAAGGCCAGAGTAGTTACAGTGTAAGTGGATTGACATCTAACATAACATGGCTGAGTACAATTATAACAATCAATAAAAAAAAGGAAAAATAAATTGAATTTCAATTACATTTTTGCTTAAATGTGCAAAATATTAGAACATCAGTCTTTGTGGCATGCAGGCAATCAACTGTGAGCTTCGTCTGAGTTATTTAAGCAAACACAAATACAGATCGTCGACCAGTCAAATGCAATAGCAATGCTGATTCGGAAGCGAAGGCGGTTAAGAAGGATTGACAAAAGGATTGGACGACGACATGCACGCGCTGCGCTACGCTACGTGTGAAATGAATAAACTGTGCCAGGTGTGTCGTATGCACACTAAATAGGCTCAGCAGCTAACACGCCTTTATTATGTATCCTCCTGAGAGCAACTGCATCCGTCTGCCATGAACCCTACAGAAACCTACGTGTTAGTTTTGGCCCATAGTGGCCTCCATTTGTGTCATGTAAAATGGGGGAAATCAAAAGTTAACAAATCCCCATGTCATGTTCATAAAAACATTTAGTTTTAGGTCAAATAATTATTACACTGCTCTGAAACTCACTACACTAACTCCTAAGATGTTCCCTTACTGTAATTAATTAAAAATATTGAACTCACAACACTGGTAATAACAAACTTAACCATTTCTCTTTCTATAAATAAATAGTGCTTGTGTTGGACGCCATTTTGAAATACAATGAAATTATCTTTTTGAAAGCCACAATAAATAAAGCTTCGCCAGTTTATAACCGATGAAACATGATGGTATCAGAATAATCACTTACATGTGATGTATAGGATGCTACACAGGTCACTGTAAAGATAAAGTGTCAGAGGAGAAATAAGCAAGCTTAGTTACATGAAATGTAATGAAAAATGTAAGATACAGGCTCTGTTTAATCGCCATGTAGGTTCTCTTTTATTGCACACTCAAGACAATATCAATAACAGCATCACGCTGTCCCAGGTGTGTCGTATGCATGTAAATAGAAGTTAACATTTTCAATATCAAATAAAGTGTCAGTAGTATCAAAACATATATATATATATATTAGGGCTGTCAAGTTAACGCGTTAATAACGAGGCACACCTTACGTGTTGTTGTTGTTAGCATCTGGTGCTAGCTAGCTGCGCTAACGGATATAAGGAGCTGTTTCAATGACATTTCGCCGACAACTGCGCCGAGCACTTGACTTTATGCAGGTAGCCAGACAGTGGGACATTGTACGCAGCACACTCAGCACGGATAGTACGCGCAACATGATTGCAGCATCCAGGCAGCTCCCGTTGGAGCATATATGCCTTGAGCTGCACATAGCTTCAACGATCCATCACAGTGTCCACACACACACACACACACACACACACACACACACACACACACACACACACACACACACACACACACACACACACACACACACACACACACACACACACACACACACACACACACACACACACACACACACACACACACACACACACACACAGTATTATTGTATGAGAGAGGTTCCAGGTTGAATTGAAGCGAATATTTGTAATGTTCAGAGGTTGTTGTGTTTAATATTCATGAGAATATTTGTCATTGTTCAAATGATAATAAACAAACATATAAAGCATATTTGTCCACTCATATGTTGATAAGAGTATTACAACTTGAAAGATATCCCTCTAAGGTACATTTAGAACAGATAAAAAATGTGCGATTAATTTGCGATTAATCGCGATTAACTATGGACAATCATGCGATTAATCGCGATTAAATATTTTAATCGACTGACAGCCCTAATATATATATATATATAATAACAATATAATAACAATAGGTATGGCTCAGCAGACACACCTTAGTGCAAAGTGAAGTGTCAGTATTAATAACAGTGGCATATATATATATAATCACAATAATATAAAATTAACTGTCCCAGGTGTAGGCAATTTGGGGTGAAGTGTCTTGCCCAGGGACACAACAACATGCTGACTGCAGTGGGGTTTGAACCTGTGCTCCCCTGATCCGAACACCAACGCACCAGACCACTGCACCACACGCCTCCCAACAAGTCATTGTACAGTTTATCAACGACGACAAGTATTTTTTTTTATTTTTTTTATTGAAGGCCTGTTGGATTTAATCAGCTCGCTTAGCACTGCCAGAAGCAGTGGGCCTCGATTCCTGGGCCTTGTGTGAATGCAGCAGCCGTTCGTCGTGCATCTCCTTGGCACGCAGGTCCTCATTCTCCTTGCTGACCATGGCACGGCGGTCCATCGCCATGATGGTGTCAAGGAAGCTGTCATCCCATGCCCGCTTTCCTAAGGAGAAATAAGCAAGATACAAGATCAGTTTAATCGCCTAGTAGGTTGTCAACAGAGACAACATTGGACATGGTGCAGACAGGGACAGTGTACAAAATGCAGGTGTAAAGTAGAAGATAAGATAGGATCAAATAATATCAAATAAATATCAAAGTGCCCTTATTTATTGTTTTGTGCTTAATGTATGCTTGAACTTTGTTTTATAGGGATTAGTGGACATCAGTTAGATGCCTTCTGACATCAGTTAGTAGCCTTCTTTCAAGGCCAGAGTAGTTACAGTGTAAGTGGATTGACATCTAACATAACATGGCTGAGTACAATTATAACAATCAATAAAAAAAAGGAAAAATAAATTGAATTTCAATTACATTTTTGCTTAAATGTGCAAAATATTAGAACATCAGTCTTTGTGGCATGCAGGCAATCAACTGTTTAAGCTTTTACCATTAACATGTAGAATGAATGTTGCAAATGATGAAATTATAGCAACTACAATGTATTGTTAGAGGTAGCATTATGTCCAGCTAGCATGCTAATTGCTAACGTTATATTATCGTTTTATACCGGACGGAGGGAAAAGCTAACTAGTTTCCAATCCAGAGAGAAACACCTCGCCTGAAACACACGATTAGTGCCATGAGTTAGTGAAGCAATTACAGAACATTGCACACTTATTCACAAGTCAAAACGTGTTCATAGCGGGCACGGCTGAGAATAGCTAGCTAGCTAGATGTTGTTAGCCAGCTTGGACCTATGTTAGCCAGTTCTAGCATGGCTAGCTCGATCTACTGAGCAAATAAAAGTACATCTGAGACCAGTATTGTGCAGATTAAAACAGTGCAGTGCATGTATTTTAGTTTACCTTCGTCCCGATATGACTTTGCCAGGTCTGCTAACTTTGCTGAACCACGGAAACTGCATTCAGTAGAAGCTTCTGAATGCGGCGCTTCGCGTCCTCCGAGTAAATCGCCAGAAGCGCCGACACATCCTCATCACTCCACCGCTCCGATGATTTATTTAGTGTTGCCATAATAACTGCTTTCACAAAAGTAATCCACTCGTTGGTGCGCTGTGCTGAGCTTAATGCGAGCAAATACAATGGCGGCCTTCAAAAAAGATTCTAGAGATTCACGGGGCGTTGTTTGCATTCCGCACAGCCAATCAGACGTATGAACTATTTTCTCCCACGACAGCAGGGACTGAAAAGCGGGTCAAACGAACTCATTTGAACTACTTTAGTTCCTGGGGCTTTTTGGTGTGAACGCAAATATATCGTAGTTCTGATGAACTATTGTGGGAAAAGTACTCCGGTGTGAACGCGCCTAATATGGAGCCCTGGGACAGGGTCACAGAGTGATTATACCCAGTTGTCTGGAAGATACGCGACCGGTACCCAGATCCACATGGACAGTACAAAGGCTTCATCCCCAGTTGGGTATAAGCTCACAGCAGTACTGTGTCAGACAGTCATAAGTGCAATCACAATATTTCTTAAAAATAATTGACTATTTATGTTCTGCACTTTCGTCAAACTTGTTTAAATAAAATCTTTAAAATGATTAATGCCTTTTCCTTTTAGCATAAACAATGAAGCGATTACATTTATTATTTATTTACATCCTGTACGAATGACGACAACCAAATGTGTTATGAAACCTGTTTATTGTATTGGAACACCATCAAATATTCAATTTTGCAGGAATATTATAATCTACAAGATATATACATTATATAACAACTATAAACATCATATCTACACAAAGGAAGAAATGGTGTGTCGGCAGAGGTTTCCAGGCTGTTGATTACAGGACAGGATGTGCACGTGGCATATTGGTGCTGGGCCAATCCTCTATTCCTTGGGCAGTGATTGTCCTTTAAAATAAATATCACAATTACATATATAACTGTAATTACAGCATATCAACAACACCTGCATTACTGCCAAAGACTGACAAAACTGCAAGATTGGCAGCATTTCATGCAGTGAAAAACACTTTTCAATGTCATACCTATTGTGGGTCCAAAGATTATTTGAAAAGCAAAACGACTAGACTCTTTAGTGGACTAAGGACACACTTTCATATGGTTGAGCCATTACTTTGTTGAGATAACTGTTGTAGATCATAATTAGTAGCTCTGAGGTTTAGAAACTGATGATGCTTCGTGGAACCTGGCATAAATGTCGACACTTATTTTTTTAACTAGCTTTGGCTAGAATGTTACCGCTTGATGATCAATCTACATTATCGTAAGCCAACTCACCTAGCCCTCTGCTCACTTGCTTCTGCAACAGCTCCTGGGTGGTTGGTGCAGGGGCACCTGACAGAACCCCATGTTGACGGGGATCGTCTGGCCTCTTGGCTCTGATCCTTGGCATCCCCTTGGTAGCAGACAATCAGGATAGCGCTCTGGAGGTCGGGGATGTAGCTGTAATCCTTCTCTACTTTCAATGTGTGCAACCTCCACGCCCTGGACCTTTTGTTGTACAACTTCCCGTATCTGCCATTAAAGAAAAGTTACACATTAGTGAAATGTTCATACATTAGTTTGCATTTCCACATGAAATGCCATCAATGACTAAAACAACAACATGCATTGTTTTATTACAATGCTTATTTTTCATAGCATTGGATCAGCCTTGACTAAGCACCTATAAGGTAATAGACTAAAATGCATAGGAGTAACATTATTACAACATACTGAATAGAGCCATCTTCTTTTGTCTTTGCTGGTCTGTGGATGTGGTGTTTATGACAACAGGGTTGATGTAGATGATTTCAATGAAGTACAGCATATCTATTTATTTATCTATCTTTCTTTTGAGAGATCATGGACTTACGGTCAGAACTTTTTTGCCCAAGTTTTTGGACCCATGCCAGATGTCCAGAGAGTGGTGGATTCCGCTATCTTTGAAGTCCCCTTTGCCTGAAGGACAAAAACAAGTCATGAAACAAATATGCTATGTAATAAACCAAAACTATGTCCAGTCATAATAATTCAGTGATGAATGTAGTCTGGGACTTGCTGCAACAAACCCCTGAAGAAAACTACATTTCATCCACTTACTGAAGAGGGCTGATATCTGCGTATGAGCATCTGTGCACATTTCTGTCACATGCAGCTCTTCACGAAGTGTATTAATGGTACGCACAAAGCCCTCCTTCTCCATTATAACAGAATTTCTCTGTATTTCATGCTTGTCAATGTTGATCATGCAGATGATGTTTTTGGAGTCATTGTCCATGGCAGTGTATGTGCAGTATTGCGCAGAGAATCCAGGACTGTCCATCCGAGCATCTCCTTTGAATCGAAATGAGAACAAAGAGAGCAAAAAAGGATAACTACATAGTTCCATATTGCGATAAACATTAAATTGCATGCTGCTCAAAATGCATGAAACAGCACTGAGCAACCTTCGGTCAGGCTAGCGTTTTGTATCTCACACAAAAACTAAAAATTGAAAATATTGATTCACATCTATTCAAAAGCAAAAGTTGCCTGGTATAGGCTCACACTCAACATGAAGAGTAGAAATTACGCTCAACCCCAATAAAAGAAGTACTGGACTGACATTTTGGGCACATTTGATTACATTATATTTCTACTTTCACACAATTACTTTTGAGGTCTTTACTGAACTTTATTTTAAATTATTTTTGTTGTGTTTGGTCTTTGAATCCCCATGCATCTGCCCTGCTAATACTGCTTCTGGGGAACAAATACAGTTATATACCATGGTGTATAGTTTGTAGTGTGTGTTTCTCAAACTTACCCAAGATCACAACAGGCCCTTTAGGGTGAAGCTGGGTGATGAGTTTGGCCCTCTTCTCGTTCCAGAAGTCCTTTATACTGTCCACACAGTAGGAGTCCTGGATTCTGAAGAAGGAGGACCTCTCCACCATCCCCATTTTCATGAACCGGAATAGTAGTGAAATCTTGGCATAGTTGTTGCCAGAGAGCAGTATGTTACTGGCCAACATGAAGTCCCCAACCAGCATCCCATACTTTAAAGCGGGCTGGGAACACCATTTCCATACAGTGTGACCATGAAGACACATCTAAAAAAAGACATAGGTGGAGAAGACAGCACAGTACTTTAACAACAATTACTACTTGATACATCTTTCTCGTATGACACGTATGCAGAAATCAGTCCAAAACTTGTAATGCCAAATTATGCCAAACAAATACACAGCCATTCAACGATAGCTGCTGTGCCCCTGGGCTTGACACTGATTTAGAATGGCCCAGGAGCACGGCACTCGACATTGGTTGTTGGGTCCATAGCGGTGCACATTTTCACAGGCAGAACCAGATATTTGGCCAGTTGATGGACACTGTCATGATACACAATGGATGCAGGATGGCCGATTATGTCATCCTCAACCCGGACTTTAGCCGTCTCTGGAAATGTATCTGTTGTAGTTGTAGGATCTTGGGTGTCATCTATACTGTCGTACACAGAGTCCTCCATGCGAATAGCCGGCAGTGCATTGAAGTTAATCTGTGTCGTAATAGAACCGCCAGTCCTGTTACAAAAAAAAATAGCTATGAAAAATGAAAAAAAAAACAGAAAAAAATGGACTATAAGCTGTGCCAAAGGGTGTTGAACCTACCACACACATACGACGCACGTAATCTTCATCCTCACTGTTAGCAGAGTTCGAGTCCACTTCCCTGGTTTCATCTTCCTCTAATGATGACACAGACTCTGTCTCCTTGTCAGGACACCATGAGTCATCTTCCCATTCAATACTGGGGGGAAATAATAATTTCAGATATTTATCCAGACAATAAATTCCCCGCAAAACAAAAGTTAAAACATTGGGCTGAAGTGCAGCAGGGGAACTGGCAGTAGCTGAGCTGTTAGTGGGCACAGCCCATACGAAGTATAACTTACATCGAGTTTTGAATGTCGTTGAATTCATCAGCATTGATGAGGCCAATGTGTAGGTCTTGTGAGGACATACTAAACAGACAACAAAAAATACAATGTAAAGCAGGGACCAAAACTTTATTTAAAATGTGTGCCTGGGAAATATTTTGAACACCATCTCTCACTACAATTACCATACCTTGCATCCAATTTGCGAAGAGCAGTCTCCTGAGCACTGTTGTCCAACTCCTCTATACTTTCTACTGAGAACTGTTCATCTCTGCAAAAATGTAAAATTGACAATAATTACAGAATTGCATTTGAACCTGTTTACTGGACATAAAATGGTTCTTCATTCTCTAAAGCAGGGGTTCCCAAACTTTTCAGCCCGCGACCCCCAAAATAACAGTGCCAGAGTCTGGCGACCCCTGTCAACGGGGGGGGGGGGGGGGGGGGGGGGGGGGGGGGGGGGGGGGGGGGCTAGTGAATTAATTTAAGTTTTCCGCACTCCCGCGGGAATATCTCCGCAATGTTGCCACTTGTTTGTACCATTTTCAGGCGATTTGTAATCTGTTCTAGAAAGACGATGTGTTTTTTTGGATTTCAAGAAGCATATAAAACAAACAATGGATGTATTTTATGAACATTTATCCATGCTGGAAGTAGATTTAGATGTTAGGAGTGAGATAGAGATTATTATCTTATATATGCATCCAATGAAGCATTGCATGAAGTCTGTTAATGATCAGTGGCTGTTGTTGGGGCTGCATAAACGTTTATTTTTTTTTGTTTTGCAGGCCATGCAGGCCTCCGAGAGTTAAACTTGGGCCTGCGACCATAGTTTTACTGTATTTTGTTTTGAAAATCCACAGCGGAGGTTTGTGTCGTACTATGCGGTGTATTTTGCATATCTCTCAGTAGCCAACGATCTGTGAGTCTGTTGGCTCGGACATAAACTCCGTAATAAATGTAGTCTACATTTCATAAGAGGTGTAAAACCTGTGAGCATTTGAAATCGCATTTGAAATAAATGCTTATATAATCTGTAGTTGTATTTGTATTGTTGATTTAATGTGTGAATGAGGCGATATAGAGAAGGTTAAGCTGTCATTATTAGGCTGTAATTTGTTATGGACTGTTGGAGTGGTGAGCAGGCCTATGTTTTGGGATATTTGTGGAGTTAGGTGGTCCGCAAGTGTTTTTTTATTGGTTAAGTGGTCCTTGGTATGAAAAAGTTTGAGAAACACTGCGCTAGTGGATTGTCAAAGGGGGAGCCTCGCTGCGGGGAAATTATACAGATGGCTAGTACGCCCCTGAAAAATGTCTATGCACACGTTAATATTAATAATAATAATAATAATAATAATTTAAAAAATGGATTAAAAAAATGTATGATTTTTTTAAATTTTAAATTTAAATTGTTTAATCATCTGGCAACCCCCACTTTGGGAACCCCTGCTCTAAAGGACACAACATAGGACTGTTGCTAAATAGATAGAATACCAGTCTTTGGTTAGTTTCATAAAAAATGTATGTTTCACATGGTTGATGCTCATTATTTAAAGAGCAGTGACAAAGCATGTTGAACATACTTCGGGTTCATTTTGTAGGCCTGAACCACAAGCTTCTCCAAATGTAGCCATATTTACTTTGACACCTATGAACTAGGCTTCTAATGCAATCAGGTCTGCCGACTTTCTATTGTTCTCTATTGCCCCTTTCACACCGGCGCTTTTCCAGCTCCTGCTGGGAGCTAGAGCCTGAAAAGCGCCGGTTTTTCCTGTTCACACCGCAGCGGCGGCGCGTCATAGCTCCGGAATGCGGTTCACTTCCAGCTCCAAAAAGTTGTCGGTCCAGAGGCAAGAGCTTTGGAGCTATGACGCGGCGTCGCTTACGTCTCTTACGTCGAGGCGTGCAGGAAACCTTACTTTGACCATCCGTTCGCTGTTATTGATCATTGTGGAGAGCAGGCAGACGTTTTGTTTGTTATTATAGCAGCTATCGGATGGAATCAATACATGGGCTGTACAGGTTGTCATGTCCGACTATCACAAGTAGAATCATAATGAAAAATACGCCGGTAAAATGTGCCTGGAGAAAACGGCTTAGCAAGTAGTCAGTTTAGCTTCGGTTGCTATGCTAACATCACCCATGTTATACCAGAGAAACTTTCATAACAGCGTTGTGATGCCAAACAGCGTCAATTCAGACTGACACACATTCACTTAAGGGGAACTGGGGATATGTATCAGCTGCTTGTGTGACAGTCAGACAGTGAATACTTTAGAGCCGTGTGAGCTAACGGGAGAATAAACTCCCGTTGAAGAGCAGCCAGCACTGCAGTGGTCGGTAAATGCCGCTGAAACACATTAATAAACAATGAACCACGGCACTCTGGAGAAAAGTATAAGGTTGGAGAAGTCGTTATTTAATTTAATCTGGCTTCGTATGATTAAAAGCAACACGATCGTCGACCCGACGCAGTCCCCGGCCCGTTGTTGTTGTGGGAGAAAATCTCTCGGCAGTTCTGGGCGGTGTGAACAGAGCGGGAGCTGAAAAGGGAAACCGGAGCTGAACCAGAAAAGCTCTCGCTAGGAGCTAGAAAGGGAAAAGCGCTGGTGTGAAAGCCGCATAAGATAATTAGTTTCTCTGACCCTTTGCCTGAGATGGTTCTTAATGGCCTACCCCCATTCCCATACTACAATTGGTTGCTCACACCTTGGTTTTACTTGTTGACCCCAGGTATATGAGCAATGCCATGATGTGGAGCTGTGAACATGTGTTTTTTCCTAATGTATCTGTGCCAAGGAGCACCGCCATGTACTTAAACAAACGAGCTAGACACAAAAAATATGCAAATATTTACATATTGCCCATCAATGAAAACAGTTAGACCTACGTGATGTTCCCTTAGAATACGCATCATTTTACACATACCGGTCAGAAAGTTCCGCCGACGAAATGGTGGAGACGGCGGGGGGTGGGGGTCTCGGCAATCCAGGTTTCACAGGTGTGGAACTTGATACATCTTTCTCGTAACTACAGAAAGGCACAGAAAACCTACATTACCACACGTCCTGTTCAAAACTGATAAAGACGAGCATTTCGTCATATACATTCACACACTACTGGCTGCTACTTACATGTTCACTTACTTTTTTATGTATAACAAACAAACGTTCTATGTCTATGCGAGAACCAAGCACTCGTTGGCAATTTAAATGGCTATCTAGTTCAGGGAAATTGTAAACCATACAAAACAGATAATTACCTGTCCAAGAGAAAAAGGGCGACCATGGCGTCAGATTTCAGCTCGGTGTGTTCCATCAGTAGTCGCCATCGTTGAAAAGCAACTCCGATATTGACTCTGGTTTGACTTCTCCTAGTTTCCGCTTTCTTTTTGTTCTTAATGTGCTCCATAAAAGTTGTTCTTTTGCGACCGGTAGACGGTGTTGAACCTAACTCTGCCATGGTGAAAGTGTCCACTACCTGTTGCTGGCGACTCAATGAAGTACTGCTGCCCGGTGACGTAAATGGGAAACACGCCCAATGACGGCACTCGCAATGAGGGCACGAGATACATTTGTGCGTGCACGAGATGGAAGGCTGACAGGTCGGCCCCGGCTAAAATGATTGGTCGTACTTTTTACAGTCCTACGGCTTCTACAGATGACATTTTTTAATGGATTTTTTGTCAAACCACTTAAGATATTCATTGCTATCGGGATGTTAAGAGCATTCCATGGAATATTACAAAAAGTGTATCAAGCCGGTTTCTCAAACTTACCTACCCCACCTTTAAACTGCACTGTAACTTTTATCCATGTATTTTTTCTTTTAATGTTTATTCTATTAGGGCCCGAGCACGGAGCGCTAGGACCCAACGTAGTCCTAGCACGAAGTGCGAGGAACCTATTGTTATTGGAGGAATTCTTATAATTTTTCTGCTGGCGTTTCCTGTTTTTGAGGGCTTTAGGATGCTTCAAAAGTTGTATAATTTTGCACGGATTCCAGAATCGGTGAAAACTACAATATTCTGGAGTCAATTAGTTCAAATTGTCCAATAGTCCAACATGCTCTCTAGCGCCACCTATGGCCATTTCCATTTTTGGAAAGATGTACAAAGTCGCACCGTAACTCCAAATGACCTGACATTTTGCACACTTATTCGGGTGGACCTGCTCTACATATAATCTCCTTGAACCCCTAAGCTCCGCCTACTTTTTTTTTTTTAAATTAGCATAATTTGAAAAACAGTTCAATATTCACTTAAATTTAAATTTTTTGTTTTTCAACACCAAACTTAGTATACAGCATCGTTGGAGGGTCAGACACATTACCGTAGAAAATGAGCATGTTAACACGATAAATATTGCCGCCATGAATCAAAACGTACTCGCAAAAAGGCGGGGCTTAGATAGAAATGCTCATAACTCATCAACAATGTATCCAAAAAACACACATGTTGGTGGTAAGGTTTATTCTGTATTGGGGAATAGGCACAAAAAGTAATTTACTTTTTGGACTATAGGGGGCGCCAAAAACATGACAAATGTATAACTCAAGAACTGATGGACGAAATAATTTTTTAATTTTTTAGACATACTCTGGGGGTGAGTATGAATTTATATTTAAAGTGTTGCAACGAATGACAAATGTGGGCGTGGCCTGTACGTTTTTTTTATGATGATGTGCTAAAATGTGCTTCGGAACGCAAAACTTGGGACACACATCAAAGCCCACGACCTTTTCCAGAATGTAAAAAAAAAAACACACATTCCTCATGGAATTGCGGACATATTACTAATTTGCTTCCATTAGCCCCGCCCCCGAGAAAGTCGGCCATTTTCAAAAATGTGCGTTTTTCATGCATTTTAAGCACATTCTTGCGAACTCCTCCTAGGGGAATGATCGGAAAAATTCCAATCCAGGACAAGTTCAGCCCCTATCCAATATGATACTTAACTGCGGAGCACATTTTTGAAAAATCACTCGTGGAGGTCGTAAGCTAACAGCGAATACACAATTTTTGACGATTTACATGTCGCAAATTGCTCCAAACTGCTCGCATATAGTTTTTCCGACATTCACCAAACGCTGTATACACATTGCTATTATGATTGCACACATATTTCAAATTGCTTTTCATTAGCCCCGCCCCCCAGAAAGCTGGCCATTTTGAAAAATGTGCGTTTTTCATGCATTTTAAGCACATTTTTTGCTAATTCGTCATAGGGAAATGATCGGAAAAATTCCAATCTAGGGCAACTTAAGCACATATCCAATGTGATGCTACATTGCGAAGGAATAGTTGATCGCTTGAACATGGAGCTCGTAAGCTAACGGAGAATGTACCATTTTTGACCATTTATATGTCAGATACTACCTTAAGCTACTGAGACCCGGCACATCAACTCTCACACACACACACAAACAGACACACAAACACACACACCTACTGTTTGTCCAACAACGCCCTTTGCTGGCGGCATATTCATTACAACAGACACCTATACACTCCATAACCCTAACCCTAACCCTACTGTCAGTGGCGGCCGGTCCATAGGGGCGCTAGGGGCGCCGCCCCACCTCTTCCCATATTAAAAAATAAAAATAAAAATAAAAAATATATTTAAAAGAAAATATTTTTTTTAATTTCTTTTTTTTAATGAACAAGGTAAATATTATATAATTGGTATCAGTAAAATGTATAATCAACAATAAAATCTCGTTTAAAATTGTGTTACGATGTCTAAAGTTACTGATAAGTCACATGTTTCCTGCCTGGCCTTGCCCGTGTACCTTCTCTCGTCTGGGCGCTAAGAGAGGAGCCCTCAACCAGTGCAGCAGCAGCCACTAGCAGCTGACTGTTGCTATCTGTAACGTGTAAACTATGCCGCGAAAACATAATTTCAGCCAATCAGCGTCGTCAAATATGATGGTCACAGGGCTCCTACGTGAGCGCCCGGTGCAGTCTGTGAGTTGTTTGGACTCGTATCCAAGGAGACAAAACAGGAAGCTGTCATACACTCTGGAAGCTACCATTTAGCAGCTAATGAAAACTCAGTTTTTGACATAAAAATGGAATTATGGATCATCAATCATTTTTCAAAGTGACAGACACATTGGATTAATTTATGGATTAACCTTCAGCTGCGTTTTTCTCGTTTTTGATCAGAATTGTTATTCTGCAAAAGGTGAGCATATCTCCATGTTTTGCTACCTAAAGCTACGTCGTGTGATGTCTGTATTTGCTTCCCCTGTCGCGAGTTCTGATCGCTCAGTGATGATACTTATATTTCTAGAATATGTGGAATCTCAGTTTGTAAGCTTGTTTGTGCATATCCGATAAGTATATCGATTGATTTATACCTAGAGTGCGTTAGCATTTTTTCGCTCAGGGCTCATTTAGACGCTTCTTGTGAGACTTGTGTTTTGTTTCGGTAAACATGGTTCATATCATCAGTTAGATGCGTTTCCTCTGAGTAGGACACATGAATAGTTTATTACATTTTAAGAAGCCCTGAGACACAGTTTCGTGAGAAAAAAGCCCCTTAACAGGTTAAATGGGAATTAAATCAGTGTTCCCAAAGCCCCGGTGTTCTGCAGTTTGTGTGGGCCTACTGTACTGTTGCACAGTTTATGCTGTAGAAACTATGTCCAGGACAAGGTGTTTGGAAGTTTTGGAAGATTCATAGCTAACCACACTGAAGTTATGGAGGTATTGATCAGTCTTCTCATATTTTTAAGGCTCAAATGGTCCTTCTCCCCCCCTCTAACATCACCAGAAGTCATGATTTAAGGGGTCTTTTCTAAAAAAAAATTACCGGGGGAGCATCCCCCCCGGACCCCTCTAGTATTGTTTGATCACCATTTCCACAGCCCCACCTAAAATATTTTCCACCAGCCGCCACTGCCTACTGTTTATTTGTAGATATTTCCTAAAGCCTACAAATAAAGTGTGAAATGTAGGCCTGTTACATATATTATTGAGCGATATATTATACACACTGTTCTGCTTTCTGCACTGACCTCAGCAGCTGTTCTCACTGTAAACATCGCGTCACAATGAAAGCAGTTGTATTAAACAAATAAATAGCCTAACATCCAGGGGAGATGTGATTAGTGAGTAAACAAACAGTAAAGGGCAGAAAGTCTGATGCACATTTGATCATCTTAAATAACTTAGAATCACAACGGGAACAGTTTGCAGAGCTGTGCTTCGTTGACATAAGTCCAGCCTCTTTTAAACATCACTGTTGGCTGAAATCGACGCCGGAGAATACATCAGTGTACCCTCGGTTATAGCTCCTCCAGAGAGACTCCTCTCTCCTCTACATCTTTGTACCCTCGGTTATAGCTCCTCCAGAGACACTCCTCTCTCCTCTAAATCAGTGTATCCTCGGTTACGGCTCCTCCAGACAGCCTCCTCGATAATCGATCCTCGACGAGCCTTTAGAGAAATTTGTGTTCCTTCGAGACGGCGCGCCGACATCCGTTTCCGGGTCGCTGCCGGAGGACCTGGGAGTCTGGGACTCGAAAATTTGAGAAATGACAAAAAGCTCATTTCCGAGGACTCGTGCGCGTCTGCTTGACGCCGGGACGACCGGCTGCCCTCCCCGACAGGCGCACGGATGCGAGGGCCCGCTCATCACTGCGCGCACTTCTGCGACCGCAGTTTTAATTATCTTTGCTTTTTAATGACTGATTTGAAATGCCATTTTCTTAATGTCTTTCATTTTTTGTAAAGCACTTTGAATTGCCTTGTGTTGAAAGGTGCTATATAAATAAACTTGCCTTGCCTTGCCTTGCAGACGTCTCTCGGTACTCTCTCAATACATTTGTGTGATAGCCCGTTAACAGTGGTTAACTCAGTTGTTTCTATATTTGTGCTTATACCTGTATTCTGCTTATCTAAAGTACAACGTTAACTGTGATTAACTTGCCCCAGGCTGTGTTTTGTTACTGCCTATTTTTGTTAGCCCAATTCCGTTTTTCCCACTTTAGAAGTGAGGTTTTCTTTTGTTTGTGTATTTACTTGTTTAACCTCTTATTTAAAGAGTCTCCCTTAGTTCCTTTTGTTGTTTGTTTAAACCGGTGCCTTTGTGGCCTTTTTGTTTTGATTATGGCTGCTTGTTGCCAACTTTATTGAGCACTCTCAATAAACAACTTCTAATTTACCAATTCCAACTGGTTATATGTTATTTTCCACGAGCCGGGACGTAACAAATGTGTATTTCAAAATTGCTGATACTGTATGCGCAAACACCCTATCAGTTTAAAATATAATTTTTTATATAACGCATTTATTTGCACTAAATATTTGTCATAACTTTTAAATGATGTTTGTCTGTTTTAGATTGCTCAGTGTCCACAGTGCCAGGCCAAGAGAGCCAATATAAAAGAAAAGCAGGAGTACAGTCCGATAGAGGTAAAATAAATAATGGCATACTGGTATTGTCAGTGTAGAAACACTGTGTGAATGTGCTGACATGGGGGTTTAAATTGCCATGCCTCTTTTTGGCTTTCGAGCCCGTCTCAGGATTAATGCCCAGGAAGCACCTGAAAACAATAAGCCAAGACAACAATTTCAATTTTACATATATTTATATGTTGCATAGTTTATTTTAAGGTACATGCAGCGGTGCCCCTTTCGATTTAAGTAAAACCTGCACCAAAGAAAGAAATGAGTATTTAAAGCCAAGCAAGAGCGATAAAAGCAAGAAAATCACTTAATTTGTTGTGTTATCACAGAGGATGGTCTGAATACAGTATTTTACTATGAAATAATACAGTAACATGTTGTGAAATCTTGGTAATCATTTATCCTGTACATTCACAGTAATTAACTGTGCCTGCATTGATTTCCCTGTGAAATTCAAAATTACAGTATTATATTGTGAACATTACAGGTAAAGACTGTAACGTGGTAAAACAGTAATTTATTGTAAAATATTACAGCTAAATATTGTGAAATCATGGTAATATTTTACAGTGTGTCTATAGTCATATTGAAACTCATGACCACTTTAATTTCTGAATTTTAAATCTCCACCTCAAATAATTCTGCGCCTAAACCAACCGTGTGTAAATGATCCAAATGCAATATCAGCGATGTTATATTAATAAAATAATAAATCAATGCAAATTGAGTCAAGTTACTGCATAGCTCAAGCCCTACATAAGTACAATTACTAACACATGTACCTTCTTTCTTTTTAAAGGTCCCATGTCATGCTTTTATGGTTATTACCCGTCCCCTTGTGTGTTATGAAGGTTTTTATGTATGTAAACGGTCTGCAGAGTCAAAAACCCTCAAAGTACACGCTGTAGCGAGTAAAACTCTAACACAGAAAAGACCTGTCTATGCTGCCCCTGACACGAAGGGCTCTTTAAGAACTCAGATGCTCGATTCCGTTGCTTTGTATTATTCTTTATCACAAAGCTTTTCAAAGTCTTCTAGGATCTACTAGGACATTCCAAAGAATCCTTAGGTTCGACTAGGTATTTACAACAGGTCTCTGGTAACAGGCATGGATCTCATGAAGAGACAAGACGAACCAACACAAGACAAAGGGAGAGAAGGACTATATATACACACACACACGGGAACAACAATCAGTCTGACCGGTGACACACAAAGACAGGAAGTGCAGACACCTGGAAAGATAGAGCAGAGTCATGTCAAAATAAGACAGATAGACAAACACTAAAACCTTACAGTACCCCCCCTTTTACGGACGACTCCAGACGTCCCTGAAACCTGAGACCGTAGTCTGTCAAAATCCGTGATCAGAGTTTTGTCGACAATGAAGCTGCCCGGGATCCAGCATCTTTCCTCTAGTCCATACCCTACCCAGTCGACCAGGAACTGTCTCCCTCTACCCCGCTTTCTTTCTGACAGTATCTTTTCCACTGTATAGACGATACCTCCGTCGATGACCCGAGGAGGTGGAGGTGGTGTGGAGGAGGGAACCAGTCTACTCTCTAAAACTGGTTTCAGCTTGCTGACATGGAACGTGGGGTGGACCTTGAGAGACTTTGGGAGACATAGGCGAACAGCAACAGGATTAATAACCTTTGAAATGGGAAATGGACCAACGAACCGGGGGGCCAGTTTCCTGGAGGCGACATGAAGAGGAAGGTCCTTGGTGGACAACCACACTCGTTGTCCGACCTTGTATCTAGGAGATGGACGTCGTTTTCGGTCGGCCAAACTCTTCATGCGGGTCGCACTTCTCTGCAGCATCTGGCGAACACCCTTCCATACCCGGCGACAGCGGCGAACCAGAGCATGTGCTGATGGTACGGTAACTTCTTGCTCGAGCTCCGGGAACAATGGAGGCTGGTATCCATGGACACATTGGAAAGGAGAGATTCCGGTGGCTGATGTGGGTAAGGTATTGTGTGCATACTCAACCCAGATCAGATGTTTGCTCCAGGTGGTAGGCTTCTGGGACACCAGGCATCTCAGACATGTCTCCATTTCCTGATTCATCCTCTCCGCTTGGCCGTTTGACTGGGGATGGTATCCGGATGTCAGGCTCACAGTGGCTTGGATCAGGCGACAAAACTCCTTCCAGAAACGTGAAACGAATTGTGGGCCTCGGTCTGAAACGACATCACTTGGGAAACCATGTATACGAAAAACATGGGACAACATGGCCTGTGCAGTTTCTTTGGCAGTAGGTAATTTGGACATGGGGATGAGATGTACCATCTTGGAAAAACGATCAATGACTGTGAGTACTGTGGTATTACCTGCCGAAGGTGGAAATCCTGTCACAAAGTCCAACGCAATGTGCGACCATGGTCTGTGGGGAATGGGCAGAGGTTGAAGAAGACCTGCCGCAGCTTGACGAGATGTCTTGTTTCTAGCACACACAGGACAAGCTGCCACATACTCTGCAACATCCTTCCACATAGCAGGCCACCAGAATCTGTGTTTCACCATAAAAAGGGTCCTCTTGGTTCCAGGATGACAGGAAAGGACAGATGTATGGGCCCAATGAATCACCTGAGAACGAAGTGTCCTAGGAACAAACAGGCGATTCTGAGGACAACCTCTATGGACAGGATTCTCTCCATTAGCCTGTTTTACTTTAGCTTCAATGGGCCAGGTCACACTCCCGATCACCCGGTCTGACCGCAGAATGGGTTCTGGAGTCTTGGGAACTGGCTCAGGATCAAAAACTCTGGAGAGAGCGTCCGGTTTCCCGTTCTTAGAACCAGGTCGATAAGACAGAGTGAAGCTAAATCTGTTAAAGAATAAAGCCCACCTGGCTTGTCTGGAGTTCAAGCGCTTTACCCTCCTGATGTACTGCAAGTTTTTATGATCTGTCCATACCAGGAAATCCTGCTCCGCTCCCTCCAACCAGTGCCGCCACTCCTCCAAAGCAATCTTCACAGCCAAGAGTTCCCGATTTCCCACGTCGTAATTCCTCTCAGCAGAAGATAGTTTACGGGAGAGATAGGCACACGGATGAAGTTTATTGTCCCCCGCTGACATCTGAGACAGTATAGCTCCAACGCCATCGTTAGAGGCGTCTACTTCCACCACAAACTGTCGGTTGCGATCAGGTACAGTCAGGATAGGAGCTGTGGTGAACCTCCTCTTCAGATCCATGAAGGATTTCTCTGCCTGTGGATTCCACACAAACTGAACATGGGGAGAGGTAAGGGAATGGAGAGGAGAGGCAATAGCACTGAAATTGCGTATGAAACGTCTGTAAAAGTTAGCAAACCCCAAGAATTGCTGAACTTTCTTTCTGGAGTTTGGCGTAAGCCAATTTGCCACATCACTGACCTTTGCTGGGTCCATTTCCATCTTGTTAGGGGAAATCACAAAGCCCAAAAATGATACTGAGTTGACATGAAACTCACATTTTTCGGCTTTCACAAACAAATGATTAGCCAGGAGTCTTTGAAGAACAAGATGAACATGGTTAACATGAGTATTCTCATCTGGAGAAAAGATGAGAATATCATCGAGATACACAAAACAGAAAACATTCAGGAAATCTCTTAACACATCGTTAATGAGAGCTTGGAAAACAGCAGGTGCATTACAAAGTCCAAAAGGCATCACCAAATATTCGTAATGTCCCGTAGGTGTATTGAAACCTGTTTTCCACTCATCCCCCTCCCGGATGCGCACAAGGTGATAAGCATTCCTTAGGTCAAGCTTGGTAAATATCTTAGCTCCTTGTAACAGTTCAAATGCCGTAGAGATGAGTGGAAGGGGATATCTGTTCTTGACCGTGATCTGATTTAGCGGACTATAATCAATACAGGGCCTCAATGTCCCGTCCTTTTTTCCCACAAAAAAGAAACCTGCCGCTGCTGGGGATGAAGATGTCCGAATCAACCCAGTCTTGAGTGAAGAATCGATATATGCCTTCATGGCCTCCCTTTCTGGCCCAGAAAGAGAGTACAGCCGTCCCTTGGGAATAGTAGAGCCCGACAGAAGTTCTATGGGACAATCGTACGGTCTATGGGGAGGCAATGAAGTAGCTCGTGTTTTGTTAAACACCTCCTTAATGTTCCAGCATACCGTTCCGAACGTAACAACCACCTAGCCCCTGTTGGTGGTTGTTCAATTGCTGTCCCTATAGTTGCACAATGATAGTTATAAATCATGTCTAATGTGAATGAAATTGTGCTGCAGAGTGTAGAATATGTACGGAGCCCCTAAAAGGGGCATGATTTTTTAAAGTCGGGACAACGGGTTAGTTTCTCGTCTGCATGAGAAAGTATCTCGAGAGCACGAGAAACTAACCCGTTATCCCGACTTTTTTGTTTTTTTTGTTGAGAAAGTTACCGGTGCGCCATGGAGGAAGTGGAGCACACAGGAGACAACCATTTCAAGGTTCAAGGTTCAAGGTTCTTTATTGTCAATCTGACATAGCTACAGAGTAATTATGCAGTTGAAAATCTTATGTCACAGGCTTCTCCAACAATGCAACATAATAACATAACATAATAACAATAAGAGCATGAGCAATACAAAAATAATAATAGTTATAAAAATGAAATAAAGTTATGATGTGGAATAGTGCAGTATGAGTCTATATACAAGTTATTGGAATGATATATATATATTAGGTATTAGATACATACTACTGAGTAGCAGTTGAATGTTTGATGTTGTTTCAACAGTTCAATTTTTTAGCAGTCTCACTGCCCGCGGGAAGAAACTGTCTCCGAATCTTCTTGTCCTTGCCAGGATGCTGCGGTAACGTCTGCCAGACGGCAACAGAAAGAACAGTTTGTGGCTGGGGTGATGGGGGTCTTTGATAATCCGTGGTGATTTCTTCCTGAGCCGCTGGGAGTAAAGGTCCTCCATGGATGGCAGCTCCGTCCTGGTGATGTGCTGTGCAGTTTTCACCACCCTCTGTAAAGCCTTACGATCGAGGTCGGTGCAGCTGCCGTACCAGGCCGTCATGCTGCCAGTGAGGATACTCTCTATCGTGCACCTGTAGAAGTTGCAGAGTATCCTGGGATCCATTTTGAACCTCCTCAACCTGCGGAGGAAGAAGAGCCGCTGTCGAGCTTTCTTGGTGATGGTGGTGGTGTGAAGAGACCATGTCAGGTCCTCAGTGATGTGGACCCCAAGGAACCTGAAGCTTTTGACTCTCTCCACCGTAGTCCCATTGATGGCGCTGGGGGCGTGTCCCTCTCCCTGCTGCTTCCTGTAGTCCACAATCAGCTCCTTTGTTTTGCTGATGTTGAGATGGAGGTTGTTCTCCTGGCACCAAGATGTCAGGTTTTCGACCTCCTCTCTGTACGCCGTCTCGTCATCGTCTGTGATCTGGCCGATGACGGTCGTGTCATCAGCAAACTTCACGATGGTGTTGGAGCTGTGTGTGGCCACGCAGTCGTGGGTGAACAGGGAGTAGAGGAGAGGGCTGAGCACGCAGCCTTGAGGGGCACCGGTGTTGAGAATCAGGGTGGAGGATGTGATATTTCCCACCCGCACTGCCTGGGGTCTGCCCGTCAGGAAGTTCAGGATCCAGTCACAGAGGGCGCTGTTGAGCCCGAGGTCTCTGAGCTTGATGGCCAGCTTGGAGGGCACAATGGTGTTGAATGCTGAACTGTAGTCAATGAACAGCATTCTCACATATGTGTTCCTGTTCTTCGGGTCCAGGTGTGAGAGGGCAGTGTGGAGGGTGAGGGCTATGGCGTCGTCTGTGGACCTGTTTGCTCTGTAGGCAAACTGCAGGGGGTCCAGAGATTCAGGGAGGGAGGAGGTGATGAATAATTTGACTAACCGCTCAAAGCACTTCATTATGATGGAGGTGAGTGCTACTGGGCGGTAGTCGTTGGGGCAGGTGATGATTGTCTTTTTGGGGACAGGAATGATGGTGGAGTGTTTTAAAACATGTGGGGACTACAGACTGCAGCAGGGACCTGTTGAAGATGTCTGTGAACACCTCTGCCAGCTGAACTGCACACACCCTGAGAACACGGCCAGGGATGCCATCAGGTCCAGGAGCCTTGTGTGGGTTAACCCTTTTAAAGGATTTACACACATCTGCCCTATTTAAAACAAAAGGGCAGTGTAGCTCCTGGTCCCTCTGTACCTCCACAGCCTGGCTGCTCTCAAAGCGTGCAAAAAAAACTGTTTAGCTCATCTGGGAGAGATGCGCACGCAGACACTCCCGCAGCACCCCCCGCTGCTCCTTTGTAGTCAGTCATTGTCCTTAGTCCCGCCCACATATTCCTAGTGTTACAGCCTTTGAAGTCAGATTCCACCTTATCTTTGTACTGTCTCTTTGCATTTTGAATTGCTCTCCGGAGATCATACCTAGACTTCCTGTACTCCTCCAAATCTCCCGCTGTGTGCGCGAGAGTGCGCGCTTTCAGTTTGCCGCGCACCTCACCGTTTACCCAGGGCTTTTGATTTGGGAATGTCCGTACAGAAACCTTCGGTACCACGTCATCGATGCATTTCCCAATGTAGCAGATGACAGTGTCCGTGTGTGTGTTGATGTTATTGTCCTCAAACACACTCCAATCCGTAGATGCAAAGCAATCCTGCAGTGCTGAATCTGACTCCTCGCTCCATCGCTGTACTGTCCTTGTTATCGGTCTGTCCCTTTTAAGTTTCTGCTTGTACGCAGGCAACAACAGTAGTGAGATATGGTCTGATTTGCCGAAGGGAGGGCGAGGGAGAGCCTTATATCCATTCCGGAAAGGGGAATAAACATGGTCCAGTATGTTTCCCCCGCGCGTCGGGAAGTTGATGTGTTGGTAATATTTTGGCAAAACCTTCTTCATGTTGGCGGTGTTGAAATCTCCGGCCACAACGAACGCCGCATGTGGCCGTGAAGTCTCGGTTTTATCAATAAACCCAAACAGCTGATCGAGTGCCGTGTTGTTGTCGGCGAGTGGCTGCGGCGGGATATACACTGCTGTTATCACAACAGATGTGAATTCCCTCGGCAGATGGAAGGCCCGACATGAGATCATGAGGTGCTCGAGATGTGCGGAACAGTCCGATGAAATAATCTTCACATCTGAGCACCAGTTGTTGTTAGTCATTACACACACACCGCCTCCCTTACTTTTCCCCGAGTTAGCAGTCCGGTCCTGACGAAAAATAGAGAATCCGTCAGGGACAATAGCGGAGTCCGGGATAGCGGGGTTGAGCCAAGTCTCAGTGAGAATTAACACGTTACAGTTCTTAATGTCCCGTTGAAAAGCAATCCGGCTTCTGAGTTCATCTAGCTTATTTTCAATGGATTGAACATTAGCCAGAAGAATACTCGGAAGAGGGGGCCGATTCTCTCGTTTTCTCAGTCTGACCAGCAACCCGGCCCGGCATCCCCGCTTTGTCTTCTTCTTGCGTCTCTCAGGTAGAACAGCAACAGGTAGCCATGGTGAATCTCCATTGTTTGTCGGAGGGTTGTTATTGTCCACGAAGTTTCGCAATTGGAAAAGTTCCTCTCTGCTATATTGTATGGCAGAGTAGGTGCGGTCGGCTAGCATGTTGCGAACCATGTTAAAAGTAAAACGGCAAAAGTAAATGAAATATGTACAAAATACGAAAATGGGCAAAGTTGGAGAGGAGCACGTAGACGATGCGGCCATCTTCACCGGCACATCTTCATTGCAGACTGATGTTTACGTGGGGAAATTACAGTGCATACATTATTTGAGATATGTTTCGAACTCAGACTTAATTTTAAGGACATTTCGGCCAGAGGTGTAGAGCTATTTGTTTAAAGGAGAGGTGTCATGGCCATTTCCACTGATCATAATTCCATTGTTGAGGTGTACTAGAATAGATTTATACTGTGCATTTTTCCAAACTCACATTGGTTTCTCATACAGCATCTCTGTAAACTACATGTATTCACTGAATTTCACTATCTGCCTTTAACGGCTCGTTGTAGCTCCAAAAGCTCCAGCCCCCACCCTCCCTGTGAGCACAGTGTGCTCTGATTGGTCGGGACGTTGTGAATCGCGCTGAGCTCCGTGGAGGTGTTGTTTCCTTGTTTAGGATACATAGCGAAACACAGCCAAATTCATCCTGAGCACACACAAACTCACATCCGAAGTAAAAACAATAAGTGTGGCTTGATATTGAGTAAGAAAAAGGTTGATAAACGCTGTGAGAATGGGTCTGCAGAGAGAATTTTGCCGCGATCCCAAATGTCTGTTATCAGCCTGCAGCCAGGGAGGAGAAATCAGCTGAGCTGCCTGCTCCCTGCACACAGATGTGTGTGTGAGGAAGTCCGTGGATCGGTCAATTTGGACCAATGAATCAGCTTTATACAAAAAGAAATGAGTGCTTTTAATTTTTGTTTTTTTAGTTCATTTTACTTGTTCATTGAGAAAAATCCAGTCTGTCTTGGGCTTGAACAAATGCACGGAAATCTGGTTCAATGTCTGAGGTGGATATGCGAAGGACAGCTGAGAGGTGATCATCAGTGATAGAGGATCTGTATCTGGATTTGTTGAACTTCATCACTGAGAATGTCTGTTCACATATGTAGGTAGATCCAAAGAGGACCATCATCTTCTGAGCACGTCTCCTGATGTGTGGAAAGTTCTCCTCTTTCAGGGAAGAGTAAAACTCAGGCAGTGAGACTGACCTAAAGTGCTCTGACAGAAGTGTGTCAGACTGCAGGTCAATGAGTTCAAGGTGAACATCACTGGGTGCATCATCCACATGGCATGTAAATGGGGAAAAGATCATGTTCATTTTATTCTCAACTGTTTTGAAGTCTTTAAATCGCCTTGAAAACTCACCATGCAGTGCTTCTAACATGGATGAGTACCTCTGGAGGTGATCAGCTGATGGTGTGGCTTCCTTCAGTGTTGGCAAGTGCGTGAGAATGTTGTCCTCCATTTGGCTTGAGAGAAGCTGCAGCTTTCTCATGAAAGCCTTCACTGCACTGTACATGTCATGCACAAAAAGGCCCTTGCCTTGCAGTTTGACATTTAGTTCACTCATTAGTGCAGTCACATCTACAGCAAAACCAAGGTCTGCCATCCAGTCTGCATCTGAAAGCTGTGGGATGTCGTTTCCTTTCTCCACACAGAAGTCTTGAATCTCTTCTCTCAGGTCCCATACTCTTTTCAGCACTTTGCCCAGGCTGAGCCACCTGACAGCTGCATGGTAGGGTATGTCACGATGTTCAGTCTCACTTTCCTCCAAAAGTGCAACAAACTGTCTGTGATTCAATGCTCTTGCCCTGATGAAGTTAACTATATTAGTTACAACATCAACAACATGGTTAATTTTTAACACTGACTTACACAACACTTCCTGATGTATAATACAATGCAAAAATACCAATTTCTAATCAGGGTTAATTTCTGTCACTTTATCCTGCATTCTCTTCAATAGTCCAACATTTTTCCCTGTCAGATTTGGACAACCATCCGTTGTCACGCCTGTCAGCTTGTCCCATTTCAGTCCCAACTTTTCCACACATGCATTTACCTCCGTGAACAAATCACTCCCTGTTGTTGTACCTTTCATTGACTGCATGGCTGCCAGCTCCTCCGTGATTTTGAAGTCTGTAGTTATCCCACGTAGGAAGATGAGTAGCTGGGCAGTGTCACGTACATCGCAGCTCTCATCCAAAGCCAAGGAAAAAAAGTCAAAGTTGACCGCTCTGTTCTGCAGCTGAAGCTCCAAATTTCCCGCAATGTCCTCAATTCTCCTCATAACAGTGCGTCGGGAGAGCGGCACTTTCAAACACTCCTTAATGAACTCTCCGTCCGAAAACGGTTTACTTTTAAGACATAACTCGTCTTGACAGCTGCATCTCTGGATGTGGAATGTTTTGTGAAAATGTGTTGTTGGCTTTGCAGCTTAGCTAGCAAAGCATCCGACCCCTTTGCCCGCTCTTCCTCAGACAGGTTCTTGTATTTATCTGCGTGTTTGGTAGCATAGTGGCGACTCAAATTGTACTCCTTGAACACAGCGACCTAAGCACCACAAACTAAACACACAGCTTTACCTTTCACTTCTGTAAATAAATACTTAGCGGTCCATGTCTTGTTGAAAATGCGGCATTCAGTATCGATCTTTCTTTTTATGCCCTGAGCGGACATTTCGAGGACTAGCCGGCCAGCATCACTCGTAGCTATTCACGGCATGCGCGTTTACGTAAATAAATAAAAAAAACAGCAGTGCCCTTTTCAAAATAAAAGCAACACAGTTAGAAAAGTATTTACGCTTTTATTTTGAAAAGGTTGCTGTTTTTTTTCATTATGTTATAATTTATGATCAACCTCACACGGGCCGGCCAAGGCCGGCCAACGGGCCGGATGTGGCCCGCGGGCCGTAAAATGCCCACCCCTGCCATAGACTGTGGGTGTTTCTCAATCGCGAGTAAAGCTGCTTCAGAGCCACTATTTCAAGCATACTACGTCATCGAGTGCCGCCGAAGTACTGTTCCAATCTCCAGCATACTTGGAAATCTACCGAGCCCGGCGTACTCCGTTTGGAGAAATATCGAGGCTGCACATGAGTAGACTTCGCGGTCTTAAAATCCCCACAATGCTTTGCGCACGGACCAATTTCCCCAAATCTGTGGCGGAAGATGTAAAGCGGGGCCTATCATATGACGCACACCTGCACACTTGCTAGCCTGTTCCACTCTTTGTTTTCCGAATGGCAGGAAGTATTCTTGCCTCGCTTCTGAAGCAAGATGCTCGGCAGACATGTGCTACCAAGCAAGCGTACTCGCGATTGAGAAACACCCAGAATATATAAATGGACGTAGTGTCCGTGACGTCACCCATAGGATTCTGCAGAGTTGCTGAGAAGTCAAGCTAAGGTACATGTGATGGTAGCTAGTTAGTGCTCTTACCTGTGATTCCTCCTCCAAACAGCATTATAACCAGACTGTATCATTAAAACTATAAGTACCAGTTCTAGATCCTTGACTTTAGACAAACAATTCAAAAGACAAAATCCACTAAATGTATTTAACCCTCTGGAGTCGGTGGACGCGCCAGCACGTCCAGGTGCACATAATTGACGTAATTAATCATATATTTTCGATTATAAGGAGTACAAATATGATTCAGATATCCGCGGAATCGCTGGAAGTGTAGCTTTCCAGCGGTACCTCCTGTGAGACTATAACCAGGGCACATGAGCCAATATGGCCGTTCAAAGCAGCTTGACTTTACACGGGCCGTTTCTCAATGTCGAGTAAACCTGCTGCAAAGCCACTATTTCACGATGCAATGTTAGACAAAAAACAAATGACCCAGACCATGAAATACCTTCACGGAGTGTGTCGATGCGCAAGCTGTCATCCAAAGAACAGGAGGGTTTAGGTAGCGCCACAGAGCAATCTTTAAAGGTCGTTTTCTCAAAATGAGTTTTCTCTCCTATTCTGAGTGAGAAATGTCCACTTCAGTAGCAGTTACATACACCAAACCTTCCAGTTTTATTCCTATCAATATTCTGAAGGTTTTTACAGAAGGGTTTGTTTATATATCATTCATAGCCTGAATTATATAACATTTAATACCTAAAAAAATTGATATTTTAGGGCCGTTGACAGTATTTTCTGATTTATGGAGTGATAAAAAGAGATATCCAAAATCCCTTCTGTAAAAACTTTAGATTCTAATATGACTACAAACAAGAATTTCGAACCTGACTATCCAATGTTCAGAATTGTGTTCCTGAAATGTATTAAAATATGCGCATATTTAATGAGATTATGCCTCATTTGCATGTGCATGGGGGGGGGGGGGGGGGTGCGGTGCCCTATAAATATAATCAAATGATGTGGGAAAAACTTTGGGAACCCCTGATCTAAACGTTTGATCTCTTTCTTTTATTATTTTGGAATCGAGACGGGGTATCGATAAGAACCGGAATCGATAAGCAGAATCGGAATCGGAATCAATCAATTTCAGACGATACCCATCCCTACACATAAATAAAGTACTCGGATTTCACTTACCGCAAAACCGCATTCATGCACCGTCTGTTTTAACCGCAGAGCGAGTCACAATAGTCCGATATAAGCATGAAGAACAAACAAACACGGCCCAAGTTCAAGTTATGTTCCCCGGATGAGCTGAGCAGGCAGAGTCCCTGTAGCATCACGGAGCTGCTAGCAGAGAGACAGGAAGCTAACAGCAGCAGTCACTGGACAGAGCTGTCACTCAAGGTGACCACGCCCTAATTTCTGCAAATTGCCTTGCCTATCAAAGTGTTAAAAATAGGAGTCCGGGACCTTAAGAAGTGTTAAAAATAGGAGTCCGGGATCCTATCGGCTCCCGATATGGTTGGCGGGACGTTGCGGGGCTCGCTGCTCCGCCCTTTGAGGCTCGAGGAGCGGACAATGTGAGCTGGATTACTGGTGTTTTTTCCTGGTTGCTGGGTGGGGTCTGCGAGACACAGAGACACCGCAGAACCAACCCAGTCTCACGGCATTTCGTGTTATAGTCACAACATTTAATCTATTGATTTGTGTTCACCAACACGATTATCCCCTTTTTTTCGTGTCTCACAGAACGATTTTAAAAGCAATGTATTTCTATTGGTAATGTGTTTCGTGCCTGCAACACGTATTTTCTCCGGTCGGGTCGTGGAAGACCGGAAGCTGTGTGGTTCATAAAAACATGTTCTTTTCTCAGGATACTGAAATCTGTATTTTTTAAATCTTTTTTTCCTTCTAATTTGTTATTCTTTTCAAAATAACACACTGTTATTTACTCAACAATAACACACAATTATCCTTGTTTTTATTTATTGGTTTAATTCCATAATCTCAGGCTTTTTTGACGTCCGTCAGGAACTGAATTTCAAAATAAAGTCCTAAACAATACCAGAAACAGATTTAGGACTTTTCGAAAATCCTCAGCGGTGATAGGATGTTTTAGCCGCAATGCACGTAGGGATATGGTGTTTATGCACACAGAAAGCACGATTTTCAAAGTAATACATTTCAATTGGACGGGTACTTTACATAACATTGAGTCAAACTTATCCTTGTTTTGTTTATGTTAAATTGTTATTGTCGATCAATTGTCCATTTTATTTATTAAGGTTTACGATATTTGCCAGGAGAAGGGAGACAGTCGGAAGCTGTATTATTATTTTTATTTATGTTTTAAACATAACGGGTACTTTACACAACATTGAGTCAAACTTATCCTTGTTTTAATCCTTGTTTTATTTATGTTAAATTGTTATTATCGGTTAATTGTCCATTTTATTTATTAAGGTTTAAGATATCATTAGTCTTTTTTGATTATTATCATGCTAGATGTTTAAACCTTTCTGCATTTTATAAGGCAATTTTGACTTTTTTGTTTTTGTCTGTAGGCTACTTAGGTTATTAAAGAGTTATCGTGTCAAAATATAGGAAATATATTAATATTTTATTGTATCATCGGTACAGGAAATGACATAATTCAGAGCACCACCTATTGGCCAAAGACCACTACCACCGTCATTGCGATCTATCTTCTGACAAAGTAAGTTGTATCACTAAAGTCTGATGCATGTTTTGCTTAGATTTAACAATTGGGGCTTTTTTTTAGCCTTTACTCGCATGGTTCATCATACATAATGAACTGTTCTAAGTCTGAGAAATGCTTTCGCCATTATCGGCAAAGCAACATTAAGGTGACATTATTCTTGCGGGCGGCTAGCTAGCTAGCTCACGTTCAACATAAACTTAAACTAGTTAATCTACATTTACATCAGCTCATAAGTGGTGTGGGAAAAACAATTTGTCTTAATTACGGCTACATACGTCGGTGGATCAGATTATTCATCTGACCTATGCAGCGGTCCGGATAATCATCCCGGAGAGCGGGGGCGTCTGCTCGAGGAGTAATCAAGGAGACGCCCAACACACCCAGATTATTGGCCGCAGCCGCCATCTGTGAACCGAGCCTGAACATTTTATCCAAATATTCCAAGGCCTCCCGGTACCGCGGTAGTGGGGGCAGAGGTTTCTTCCCCTCTGCCCAACCAGCTGATCGCGGCAACAGATGGGCCGCCAGGCTCTCATCGAGGGGGGGAACGCCAGAACACACCGTGTCTGATCGGCCCTGCACCCTGATAATGCCCGACATAGATGCTATGGAGGCCTTCGTCTTCAATGGACGCTGCCATGTCGCCTCCACACACTGCCAGATGTCTGGCAACGGGAGCGAGACGAAGGCCGGCTGTGCCGGAAGCACCGGGCTGTAAAACCCCTGCCTAAGGCGGCTTATAGGCCTCGTGGCAGCGGTGGGGGGAGCGGTAAGCCTACAGGCTCCGCTGCCTGGGTCATCACCGCTGGGAAGTCCAGTCGCGCAGACCTGAGTGCTGGGCCCTCCTGGCCGTCGGAACCGGGGTTGTCGGACAAGGAGATGTCGTCATCTTCCTCCGCGAAGTCGACCACTCTGTCCCTCGGAAGGACGAATTTGAACGGCACGTCCTCCAGGTCGTCCATGTCCACCACCTCGAGGTCCACATCCTCTTCCTCTACGTGCACCTGCGGGCCGAGCTTCCTCAAAAAGTGCTCCGCACAATGCCGACGGCTCAGCATCGGGATCGAACGGCAGGCAACGCAGTCTGGCCCGCTCCCTGCTCGGCATGATCCTGTCCCAGGCACTGGAAACACTGACGATGCAGATCTGCTGCATGCACGACGGGCAATTACGATGCTCCATTTTCAAAAAATACTCGCTTTCTTCCTTTCTCTCAATAGTACGTCTCGGACTCAGTGCTAGGCTATCACCTCCGCTCGCTGAAGAGTAAAGGATGGTGGTCAGGAGGCGAGGCCTCCTTTTATACGGAAGTGAGATGCGCACGCATTCAGGTAGGCCCGACCCGGGGCCGGCTACGTCCATAGAAATCTCAGTAGGTGAATGCTT
Organism: Trematomus bernacchii; assembly: GCF_902827165.1. NCBI lineage: Eukaryota > Metazoa > Chordata > Actinopteri > Perciformes > Nototheniidae > Trematomus > Trematomus bernacchii. The sequence goes on from NW_022987531.1 coordinate 2,507,223, forward strand.
GCATGATAAGGTAGTACCCATAGAGTCCAGTAGAGGGCGGAGCCTGTGAGAGATATAACTGTCTTTAATGGTCACACATGCAGAGCACACAGCACACACAGTGACATTTGTTCTCTGAGATTTGCTGCTTTTATATTTATAAAAGTCAAGAGTGTTTTCCGATATTTTCCTAAAAAAATATTGTAGGTAACTTGTTGACAAGTCATGCTTCTACAATATCTAAAAACACCTAATTGCACTTCTCTTAATAAGTGCTGAAACATGTGACTGCCTATCAGTGAATACTAGAAGTTATTTTTGGGAATAATGATTGTTCCAATAGGTGAATAATAACAACAACAATAGCTTAATCTAAATAACAATTTCACCTACAACTTCATAAATATGAAAGGAAAATGGGATACTTGGGTATGTGTATATCCTTAGGTACTCAGATCTAAATAAATATTAAACATTTAGAAAAATACAGTCTTTCATTCCTGAACAGACAACATGTGGTTACTATATGGTTATACCTTTTTCACACAAAAATGCAAAACAGCAGGCTTACTATACATTTGATAAATCACAAAAATAAAACTCCTATGTCATTTGGTTTACACACAGAAAGGGTCTTACATTGTAGCGTTGGGCAGTAGGTCGTTTACATCAAAATGATTTGGCTCATGTCCATATATTGTACGAGAGGTTGATATCATTAATATTGTGGTCTACCTAAAGCAATCCCTGACCATAGGGGTAAACTTCGAAGCAACTCATGCAACAACGTGATGCAGCATATTTAAACTTTATACTCAAGAACTGCATTTAGATACGACACTGTCCCATAATGAACATACGGGGAATAAACTTAGGTTTTTTTAATCAAAGTTAAATTCATTTAACGTTACAGCACAACATGTTAATATTTATCAAACTATTCCTTACACATAAAGTATGGAGTCAATTATACAGTATGTGTGTTCCTCCACCATTAAACTGTCATATTCTGCACATTTCTTATTCTATCTACATACATCTTATAAGAGTATAATAAATATGTATAATAAGTGCTTCAACATAGTTAACATTGCAGGAAAGTTGATTGTCAAGTCCCAAAACAAACCATGCAAAACGTTAAGTACTTTGTCAGGCTTAATATAGATACCCCCAAAGCTTTTTGCTTACATGTATTTAAAAGAAGACCTTAACCTAAAGTATTATTTAATGTTTAAATAAAGCCTTATTAGTTTGTCTGTTTTGCACATCCTCCTATTAATATCTTTGTACATCCGGCACTAAACTGTTTTATTCTAGATACCATTTACAGTATCTTCTTGATATTTTCTATTCTATATATTTCTATCATTGACCTTCTACTTTCCTCCTATTTTGTATATACTCTTAATATTTAAATGTTTTCATAAAATATAACACATTCAAAAGTGCTTTACAAAAATGAAAGACATTAAGAAAAAGGCATTTTAAACAGTCATTAAAAAGGGGACGGGTAATAACCAGAAAAGCATGTCATGGGACCTTTAATATTAAACATGATCACTGGTAGATAGTCTGATAGGCTGAAGACTTCTTCACGCTGCTTTCAAACTGTGAGCAAACAATGTGTGCTTCACTTGGAGGCTGTCTGAAGGTGTACACAGGTCTCAGATGGACTTGGTATCACATTAAAAACGATATAAAGTAATACGTCTGGCAACAATAGCTGGTTTAAATGATTTATTCGAGCTCGCAATGTTTTGAACAGACATCTCCAGTCACCTCGTGTGTCTTTGTAGTCCTCGCTGTACGAGTCCGGATATCGCCATCGTAACCACAACCTCACACACTGGTACTGAATGTGCATCAAAGTGTTCCTATGGAGCCAAATATACCAAAAGATTTATGTAAATGACAAAAGAAGCGATCGAAATGTGTATTTCGACAATGGGTCGGCGAAGGCCACGCCTCCGACACATCTGCCTTAACGCACAAGTATATCACCAGTTAATTCAAAAGCCAGTTAAACTCAAACACCGGCAGTGAGTGCAATCAGCAAGGTGGGGAAAGTATGCTTGCTGCACAATAGAGAACCGCACTGACGCGTCCTAAAACCAGGAAGTAAACTCCTTCCGGTTCCTTCGTCAAAAACGCAATGCAATTTCTACATAGGATTTTGGAAAATAGCTCGAAATAAGGTCTGTGGTTGACACACATTTAAGAGACGGATCACGTTTTGTTCAGCCGGATAATATCCACATGTCTACCCTACTTTTATAATTTTCGAATCATAAATCTAGTCGCCAGAAGCAAAATGCTAACGTTATGCTATAAGCGAACTACAGCAGGGTCGCTGCTTCAACGTCACGCCAACTTAAGATCCATATTCAAACATACAGATTCTAAATGGTACAAGTTGAAGCGTTTGTTTGAACAGTTTGCAGGAGGCAGGTACTTGCTTTCAAGCAGAACAGGGCAAACAAACTTAGCGGGAGTGTTTTACGTGTTCGGTGTAATGACGTAAAACGGCCTGGACAACTTCTCTAGTCCTATTCAGCCACATGTTAACAACCATCGTTTTTCAGACACGTAAACTCTTCAAAAATCACCAGCAGGGTCACTGCTGATGTATTTAATGTCTCTCGGAAGAGGACCTACAGGGTATCCTATCAGCCTTTGCGAAAGCATACAAACAGCTTGGTCTAGCCATCAACATAAAAAAAGACTCAAATCCTCCACCAACCACCACCAAACAGCAGTACGCCTGTCCTACCCCCAAACATCTCCATTGACAACATCAGACTGGAAAATGTGGACTACTTCCCATACCTTGGCAGCCTCCTATCATCAAAAGCTGTTATTGATGATGCAATACACCATCGCCTCAGCTGTGCCAGTGGGGCTTTCTCAAGGCTAAGGAAGAGAGTCTTTGAGAACCGTGACCTCCAAGCAAAGACCAACATATTGGTCTATAAAGCTGTGGTGCTCCCCACTCTTCTGTATGGATCAGAAGCCTGGACCACATACAGCAGGCACTTAAAGGCACTTGAGGCATACCATCAGAGATCCCTCCGAAAAATCCTCAGGATTAGCTGGGAGGATCGGCGCACTAACACCAGCGTCCTGGAGGAGGCTGACATTCCCACCATCACTGCCACCATTGCCCAAAACCAGCTCAGATGGACTGGCCATGTTATCCGCATGCCTGACTCTCGCCTCCCAAAACAAGTCCTTTATTCCCAGCTTGTTAAAGGGAAACGGGCCCCTGGAGGCCAAAAGAAGAGGTACAAAGATAACATAAAAACAAACCTAAAGAAGTGCCACATAGACCTAAAAGCTTGGGAAGACATGGCAACAGACAGGGCGACCTGGAGAAACCTTGTCCGTGAGGGTGCTGCACTATATAATGATGACCTCTGCCATGCTGCACAAGACAAGCGCAGACTCAGGAAGGAGAGAGCAACCATCAAACAGGTCCAACCCAAACCCTCCACCACTACATTCCCCTGTCCACACTGCACAAGAATAATCGGGTCCAGAATCGGCCTCTATGCCCACCTGAAGACCCACAAGGACCAAGAAGGAGGACAGTCATACTCGACTACGAGTGACCGCCGATGATGATGATGATTTAATGTCGTAGAACAAAACGTGATCTGTCTCTTCAATGTGTCAAACACAGACCTTATTTCGAGCTATTTTCCTAAATCCTATGGAGAAATTGCATTGCTTTTTGTCGAAGGAACCGGACGTGGTAAAAATGCTAACTTAATTCCAGGTTTTAGGACGTGTCACTGCGGTTCTCTATACAAAATAGATGCCATAGTATGTGTAAAGGAGGGGGGAGGGGTATAAATGTATGAAGAGGGAAAGGGTTCTTCTAAATCGGGTAGAGAGCGCGACTGGGCAATCAAGAGCCAAACTACTCAAGTTAAAAAAGGTTAAAATAATGTATTATTGGACATAAAAACGTTACTAAAAACTACAACTATTTAAAATACAATTAAAACAATTTCACAAGCTAAAAGGACTTAAAAGTATTTTCTTTCAAATCCAGGCACTCGATGAAGGGGGGGGGGGGAACGCTTCTGGGCACAGCGTCCGCTCCTCCAGCTTGGCTCCCACTCTAAAAACAGACAAACAGCAGTCACTTGTCTTTTAAAGGACAGGTGTCATGCTTTTCCGGTTATTACCCGTCCCCTTGTGTGTTATGAAGGTTTTTATGCATGTAAACGGTGTGCAGAGTCAAAACCCTCAAAGTACACCCTGTAGCGAGTAAAACTCTAACACAGAAAATACCTCCCCAAAACGCCTCGTTGGAGATACGTCATTGTCCATTGTTTACTTCCTGGGTATCGCTACGTAGGGATACCCAGTAGCCACGCCCAGAGCTATGACGCGATACGGTCATGCGGTACCCGGAACCAAATGGACCAATCCGTGGAGCCGTTACGTTAAGCCCCCGCTGATTGGTCCAAATTGACCAATCCACGGACTTCCTCACACACAGGAAGCTCTGCTGATTTCTCCTCCCTGGCTGCAGGCTGATAACAGACAGTTGGGATCGCGGCAAAATTCTCTCTGCAGACCCATTCTCACAGCGTTTATCAACCTTTTTCTTACTCAATATCAAGCCACACTTATTGTTTTTACTTCGGCTGTGAGTTTGCGTGTGCTCAGGATGAGTTTGGCTGTGTATGCTAAACAAGGAAACAACACCTCCACGGAGCTCAGCGTGATTCACAACGTCCCGACCAATCAGAGCACACTGTGCTCACAGGGAGGGTGGGGGCTGGAGCTATTGGAGCTACAACAAGCCGTTAAAGGCAGAGAGTGAAATTCAGTGAATACACATAGTTTACAGAGATGCTGTATGCGAAACCAATGTGAGTTTGGAAAATTGCACAATATAAATCTATTTTAGTATACCTCAACAATGGAATTATGATCAGTGGAAATGGCCATGACACCTCTCCTTTAAGGAAAAATCTGGTCTTTTTTTTGGAGAGTGCTAGTTACTCACGAAATAAGGGCAGAGCTTTAAACTCTGGCCTCTTCTCTCCTTGGCTTCAGACTCTCCACTGGACTGCCGTTTGTCTCTGGATATTTTCTGTCTGCTCGGCTGCGTCTTCTGTCTTCTTCCTTCGTACTCGGCTCTCCTGTGTTCCCTCTCCCTTTATAGGTAGTCCATGATTGGCCCCAGGTGCTGCCAATTGTCCCAATCATCATGGCGGAAGTAGGTTAAAACCTTTTAAAAATAAAAGCATGCTAAGAAGTAAAACCAGATAAACTTCAACAGTGCAAAACTTCAAAATAAAAGCACACAATAAAATCTGAATTAAAAAAAAGTATAAAACACACAAAAACCATGCAATATAATTAAAATACTTCGCCATGGAACATATGTGTTGACAATATTCATACATTCTTGTCATATTGTGCATCGTTGCAAATTTAATTAAAAGTAAATATGTGGGGGAACAAAGTTCAGCTGATCTAAAATACAGCGTTATAACAAAACATTTGACAGCTGTTGCCACGGCATAATTAACGGACGTCGCTTTAACCGCTCAGAGGAGCTTAGTTCTCCAAATCCCTTTTGTTTCCTCTCCTCTCTCCTCGGTTCCCCTCCTCGACTCCGCTCGCATCTCCTGCGAGGTGAGGAGTCGAGGAGGGGAACATTGAGAAATGACAAAGGGCTATTGTCTGCGACTGGGTCCTCTATTGAACACATTTCTAACACTCAGTGTTTCCTGTTTTACTTTGAAAATGTTTCAACCCTTGTATTTACTTCCTGTGTTTTACTTCCTGTGTTTTCCAACCAGTTTCAATATCATATCAGAGAAAAACTCTTATTCTTAACATCAATCAAAAATATTTCAATATATCCCTTTCTTTCAGCTAAATATTTAAACAATTTATAAATGACTTTAAGCTAATGAAAATAAACTATGTATTAGCTTAGGGAAATGTTCACAGTGCCCATTATCCATTACTTTTAAGCTTTCTATTTCAACCATTTATCCATTACGTTAAAGGTCTCCTATTATACAATTTTTAGGCATATATTATGGTCTCAGACATATAAAAAACATGTCTATGAAGTGTTTGGCTCAACAACAACAAAAACAGATCACCCATTGTAGCCATGCCTCATATCCCTCTATTTCAGCCCTGTTACTAAAGTGCTGATTCTGGGTCCGTAGCTTTAAATGTTGCCAAGCTGCTGCTGGCCACGCCCCTTTGGAGCTGCTGCTGGCCACGGCCCTTTGGAGCGTGCATGAGCTTTCCTCTGTGAAGAGAGAGGTTTCTACCCTCATTCTAAGCTAAATGCTGCCGTGATGAAACGCCATATTGTATTCCAAACCACATCAAGGATTATTTCTGAAACAGTATGGAGCTCAAACGCTTTCTCTCTTGCGGGTTTATGAGTACCTTTTTAATATCTGTCTTTTTTACACATATTCTCTCCTGTACAGCATATTACGTCATATCGGCAGCAAATCTGGATCAGCTCCGTTGTACCCCCGTTTTTAGAGATGTGGGTAAGGAGGAAAAGAGAGAGGGTTGTATTTTCTGTAACTTTGTGAGTCTCCTTACACACCGGGGACACATTTATGTATAAAAGACATCAAAAAGTGTATTTTGCATAATAGGTGACATTTAACCATCGCACTATTATCCATCACGTTTAGTTAACCATTTCAAACTTATTTTTGAAGCCTTTTGGATTTATTTAGCTATGTATGTCTTACTTTTAGCTCTTTTATCCTTGATAAGTGATATTACATGTATTTATAATACTTGAAACGAACTATTTAGACATACACATGTTTGGTAGTTTAAATGTATTCTCAATTGCTTTGTTTTTCAGGCATTATAGTTTACTCAATATGTAAACCATTTTTTAAATCAAACTGTAATTTTTTTCAAAACAGTTGAGACACTCCACAATCTTGCTACACTCCCTCCGTCAAAAACTGAAGTACCCCTGTTTGAAATCACTGCTATAAGGCACGATGGAGTGCCACATTCAGAAGTGAAGTATCTCAGCCTCCAGAGACAAGAGAGCGTGATGGGTGATAAAATACCTCAACAACCACTGAGTTGGAAAACTGTCATCTGCACCCTTGCTTGAATGTGACAGGTGTCTAAAAGCACTTGCTTGACTGAGACATAGTAATAACATTTCAATGAGAGACAGCCTGAGTAAAGGTCAAGCTCAATTTTCCATCCCATCAGCTGTAGAGGTGTTGTGTTCATTGAGGAATGAATGAAACAAAATACAAAGAAAATAAACTGAGACTCTGGCCTACTTTCAGCTGACTGGAGTCAGAATAACATTAAATCAGAATAAACAATATTTTCAACACAGAGTGATGGTGAATACAGCTAGGAATGAGTGTGACATATCAGATTCATTTTATACATGAGTGTTTATCTCAGTTTTTCAAACATTTCAGATCAGTGGTGATTCAGATGTGCAGAAGGACTTTGTCATACTAACACATTTAAAGTGGACCTATCATGCTATATTTGAAAAATATATTGTAGGGCCATACCTATATAAAACATGTCTGAATTTTTTTTTCAAAATACCAAACAGATCACCCATTGTAGCCATGCCTCATATTGCTCAAACCCCTCTTTTGAAGCCCTGTTAGAGAAATGCAGATTTTGGGTCCTTAGCTTGAAAAAAATAAATAAGAGGAGGCGGAGCTAATGCCTGATCAGAATTCTACTGGAGATAAAGTTAAATTCGGTTGTGATAAACCACGTCAAGGATTATTTCTGAAATAGTATGGAGCTCAAATGCTTTTTCTCTTGCAGGTTTATCACAAGGTGAGTTCTTTTTTTATTTCCTGCTTTTTAAACACATGTGCTCTTCAATACAGGTTAGCTCTGAGTGTTAGTGAGGCTTGCTAATGTAAACAAAGACGTCCAAAACACGTCAGGCATTGTTTCTGATAGCAACTTTCTGTGGGTCCGCCGCCAATTTGACGTCAGATCGGATGGAATCTGTATCCGCTCGTTGTACACCCGTTTTTAAGAGATTTGGGTACGGAGGAAAAGAGAAAGGGTTTTATTTTCTGACGCTGCGTGAGTTCCCTGACGCACCGGGAACACATATTTATGTATAAAAGACATCACAAAGTGCATTTTGCATGATAGGTCCCCTTTAAGTAAGCAACATCTTTGAGTTGGAGCACAAATGTGTTAATCCAAAAGATGAGTCAGAGCTTCTGGAGGGTTTAAGGAAGCCTAAACATAATTATGCATTATGTAACCTGTGATGAGAAGTTGCAAGAAGAATTGGCTTTGTAAACATCCGAGTTTTAAGCCAAACTAAACAGAGGTTTTCTTTTCTTCTTAGGCTGTTATTTTAACATATTTGAGGTGCCTGGCGATGGGAAACTATGCAGATTTTCTCAAGAAAGAAAATATGAAAAATTGTCCACAAATGGATACCACTGTCTCTCCCGCGGGAGGGGGGGGGCGGCGAATAATCGATTAATATTCGTCAGGGCTGTCCGATTTTCGAATTTGATCATGGTCAGTTTCTGGCATCCCTACTGGTTACCAGAATCATCTGACCTATCTTCTGCCTGTCTCCTGCTGCTTTATCTGCTTGGACGTATTACCTGTGTTTATTACCTGCCCTGCCCTGCCCTGCTGACATTAGACGTCATAATGAACTGTTCCTGGTCTCCTGTGTGCTGCATTTGGGTTCAAACACTCCCCGTTACAACATTCACAGCATGGCCAGTACCAGTGTCTTGAAGTGGATTCAAGCAGCCACTGGTAGCCAGTGAAGAAGCGGAGGAGCGGTGTAGTTTGGAAGAACTTAGGAAGAGACACACCAGCCCAACGGTCACACGTGACACCGACAAACACAATATATTGTGCCTGAAACGCTTCCATTGGACTCCTTTGTTTTCTTCCGAAACAAAGTGACATCGCTATGTAATCTAAACTATGTAATCTAAACTATGTAATTGCTCCAACACAGTGTGCATGATAGGATAGGCTAAGGGACGGGACATCTCTAAGCGAAAAACTTTCCTCTGAACATGAACATAATACATTCTCTTTAACTTCACCAAGTAGTTTCTGTGCCTTAACCTAATCAAGTTAAAGACGTTTATTTTGAAAATACATATAGATGGGGTCTAAATGTGTTACGTTTTTACACTTTTTCCTCAGTGTTCACCAGACAGAAGCAACTCGCTGTTGTTTTGATAAAATCTCTTGTGACTCATATGTCTGGAAATATTCCAATTACTCTATGTTATAGATTTAAAAATAAATCTAAGTAGGTGGACAAGCAGATATCTAGCAATCTGGTTCCTATAAACCAAGGACAGTATAACAAATGTGTGTATTTTCCTAAAGTATCTTGTTAAACCAACTGGTTGTTGCTACGCTATTATCTCTTGTGACTCATGGTGTGGAGTGGACTACAGTCTGTTGTTTTTCTTACAGGTTTCCTCTAATTGTAAGTTGTGTTTTTCTTGTGGGGCTAAAGGTGGTCAGAGTCCTGATTTGGATATTACTGGCTCACCTTCAGCTCTGCTTTCTAAACACAATGACAGGATAAGATGTCACACAGTACCACTATCCTGGCTGCAGGCAGAACTGGGCTGAGGGCGGCTGGCTTCTGGGGTGCAATGGTGACCATTTTACCCACAAATGAAGACTATAAAGAGTTCCGTCTGACAAAACCAGCGGAGAGAAATTAAAGGGGTCAGATGGTTTGTTTCAATCCATATTTAGAGTCTCTGGGTACTTCTCTGTGACTGTAACAAATAATCAGTTTTTTTTGTTATGTCTAGTGAATTTTCTTCATGTAAATTTTGTTGAATGAATAGAGGTCAAGTGTGCTAATTTGCTGTGTTAAATGCTTCTGCTTTTTATGATTTCTTTCCACTGAAGGTTCTGAGAATAGCTTGACCCCTTGGCGACTGACCAGCAGGCACATAAGACATGTCAAGCCTCTTTGAAGATAAATCCTGTTGGACCGCCTCCTTGGAGACTCAAGGACAGACTTAATAAGCTATTTCAAAAAGTAAAATCAAGAAAAAGGGTTCTCAGACTTCTGTCTATTTTTCTACTGGCAAACTGTTCTAATGCATGAGCAAATGATATAAGGTAGGATACCTGGTGGCTCACAACAGCTAATCAGAATTTGCCGATGCGTATGGCTGCAACCCAGGCCCTGCAGAACCGACTTCACGCCAGGGAATCAGGATCAACATTGTTCTTGGCCCACTTCCAGTGTCATGAACTGGAGGGAGTGAAAGGGAAGGGAATGGAATGAGGAGAAAAAGAGAACAGGAAAAGAGCTAATATTTTTAACTCCTGCAGTGCGTCACTGAGATGTATGGGCTCCGTCTGCTGAGCAGCCAGAAAGAGGAGTATCCTCAGCCAGGATCTCTCATCAGTTCTGAAGTCTTTCACAACATACACTTTGCCTCAGGTTATGTTTCCATGATGTCCATAAGAGGTAGTAAATATGTCCTTGTCTATTTTTATAGCCATCTTTTTGTATGGCTTTTCTCCTCTATGTATATATACAAAAGACATAGTGATGCTGTGCATGTGTCTGTCTGAATGAGACGTTTTCTGTGCATCGGCTGTTGATTCAGCTGGAGTCTCCTGAATGCCTGACAGCCAACTGACGTCACCAGGTGCCGGTGCTCAATCATGACTCCATAAGCCCAGGAAATCAGGGAAAGAGTGAAAAAAAATACAGGGCCGTACAGACTAGAAAACAGCGGAGCAGAGGTTCCGGCAATGAGCTTCAAATTACATCCATCTTGTTCCAAGACCTCCCTGGAGATGTATATGTGTGAACATGAGAAATCCTTTGGGGTCATTTGACTTTAACCAGGGTTAACCTGCTCTCCATAGGAATATTCTGCCTTACGAAGTCAAATGCTTTATATATGTAGGCCAGGGCTCTCGACTAACTTTTTTCACCATCCTCCCGGATCCGTCCTGAAATACAATCTTAAGCCGTCCCGAAATTAATGTGGACCGTCCCGAATTTAAAATATTTGTTTTTCTACATTATCATTAGTTAAAATCATTCAAAGTGACCTTTAACATAAATACAACATCATACAAATCATTAGATGATAATTAATCAACCTTTCTATTAGAGTAAATCAGTCAAACACATAAACAAAGGCCAAATATATTTTAAAAAACACAAAAAGGAGAAAGTTACTCTAATATTGAATCCAATCAAGTCCCATCCAATTAACAAACAAATCCAACACTGTCCTGAAGACAGAACCCAGAGTAACTACTAACCAGGATGACAGTCTATAACACAGTCTGGAGACCTTGAAACATTAATTAGTCTTGGAACTGGGGCCTTCTGGTCCTGCAGCCACTACTCCACCACTTGGTGACCGCTTTCTCTGCATTTAATCGCTGTGCAGGAGGGCCATGAACTGAGATGTGCAGGAGGAAGCTAAGCATCTCGTTAGACAAGCAAGACCTCCAGTCTGACTTAATTCTCTTCATGCTGGAGAATCCACGCTCGCAGCAAGATGAACTCATGGGGAGCACTTGTGTGATCTCCACTATGACCTTCATTTGCTTAAACTGGTCTTCCCTTCCAATAGCACCCTTAAGTAGCCGCTGCCACAGCACCTGGGGTTCAATGTGCCTGTAGTGACTCTGTACGAGGACTTAGCTGCCGCTCCAGAAGTAAAGTCCCCACATTCTGCAAGGATGGATTGGAAATGCTCCATGAATTCAATGAGCTCAGCATTGCCAAATGTCGCCAGTTCAGCTGTGTCTTCTGGCCAGTTAGACAGATCAAAGAGGGTGGAGGTTGCCTTCAGAATCCTTGTCTCCAGATTCCCAAAGCGAGCTGACAGAAACCTACACAGGTCGTTAATGAGGCGGAGCTTTAGTGAGTTGAAGGTGGAATTGTCCATTTCCCTCCTGTTGAGCTGGACATTCTGCCAGGTGTTTCCAGGTCCAACCTCATCCAGTACCTTCTGGAGCCTTGGGCCTGGGCAGTCTAGGTTTGTAATAAAAGGAAAGAAAAAACATTTTACTCATTGCAATCCATAAAATGAAAACGTTTTAAAGTATGTTATATTGTGATTATAATAACAAATATTTGAAATGTGTATAATATATGGAGTATTTACTATGATGATGTTGATAATGTGTAAACTTCCAGGCGTACATTATTCACTTTTTAAAATATTTCTTATTATATAATAACAGCACAAAATACTTCCACAGTTTTTCAATAATATAATCACAAATTACAAAATATCTTTACAGTTTTTCATATTTAGGGATTATATAAATACCAGTTTGACCAATTCCTATATATTCAATTGTTAATGTTCAACAATTAATCAAAATAAATGTTACTGACCTGCATGGCTACAAGTGACAGTGTTGTCGTTTGTAGTCCATCAGAGACCATCTGCAAGGTCAGTCCATCCCTCTGAAACAGCAGGCGGAGCTGCTTCAGCTCCTGAAGAATGTCCAACACCAAGTGAATGAACATCACCATCTTCTACTGTGTCAGGGACCGATGAATGGCCCTTTCATTAAGGGAGAGCACATCTAACTTTGAAGTTTTTCACCAAACCTTCAAGGGCCCTGGACAATGTTACCTGGTTTGACCACATATGTGACCTGCTCCATCGAAATCAGTCGCATTGACCCGAAGACACATTTTGAGTTGTATACACTGTTGGAAAGAGGAGATTCCTAGCTTTCTAATGATATCAGGATTGTTTTTGTACTCCAAATATTAAGCAAAAATATGTCACATTATATAATGACTGTCACCGAGTCATCATTTTGAGAAAAAGGCCTTTAAAGTTTCCTCTTCTCTGGAATCCATCGATCTGATTGATTATTAGCGGAGCAAATGATCAAAATACTATACAATATTTTCGTTTGGATTACTGGTCTGGGGGAAGCTCGCGAGTGTGTGTGTATGTATACGTGTGTGTGTGTTTGTGTAATTGTGCGTTTGTGCGTATTGTGTTTGTTTCCCGGGGGAAAACACTCACGAGAAACACCGGCTGTTGTTATGCCTGCTGTGACGTCAAGTTACTCCGTTCTCCGCTTGTAATTATGCCGTTACAAGCTTCAAAGTTGTATTTATCATCTGAATTTGCCGAAACAAGTTTAATATTCTGAAAGCCAAGACTTTGTTTAAGAGGAGCAGAGGCACTGATTTGATGCTGTCAACCGCTGACAGCTCCAGTCTGTGAGCCACACACCAGATTGGTACAATTGAGGGACACATTGGTTTTAGCTTGGCTGCCACTCCATTGTGAACTCCCATCATCACAGATGCACCATCACAGCCGAAGCCAACCATCCGGGATTTCAAGTCTTGCTTTGTCAGGCCCACATTCCTCAAACCAACAAGTATTGCGTCAAGGATGCCTTGGCTGTGGGCATGCTCCAATGAAACAATGTCCACAAATTGATTGACGGCTTTGCCATCTTCCACATATGTCAAGTAGACCATCTCCTGATCTTTCACGGAGCGGTCAACACTGGAATCGGATATAACAGAGAAGAAGTGTATGTTTTTTAGTTTCTCCACCAGGTCATCCTTCATAGATTGACCTATGGCCTGGACAAAGGTGCGACTTTTCGTTCTTTTAAGTGTCACCAAGGTCCAGACCATTTTTGTGATGCAAGTCAACTAGGCTTGGAAACATGGTGAAGGGGGTTTCTTCTTTTGCCACAAAGTAAGCTATATTAAATAGCTTTGTCATCTTTTCTCTGACATTCTCTGACATCTTTTGTAGGACACAAGCCATGGGTGTTCTGCTTGGGTTTACTTTCGCAGCCTGAGCCCCTGAGCAGTCAGAATGTGATGTCGTTTTGCTGTGTTCTTGGAGTGTTTTAACCGGATTTTGCCACCACCCACACCAACGAAAAGGTTGTTCCCTTTCGCAAGACTTGGAAAAGCACGACAGCTTTTGCAGAACATCATGCCTGTCTCTACATCAAATTCAGCAAATGGGAAGGTTTTCTTCCACTCCGGCAACCATTTGCGTTTTCTTTTTGCCTCATATTTGTTTGAGCACGAAGCATTTGAGGCAACCTGCAAATAGAAATTTAAAAGTTTAACTATAGAGTGTACAGCCTATATACTCACATGGATTTACAGAAAATACATGCTGTCATAAAAACTTTTTTTAATTAGTATTGGTTTGTTGTTTATAATGTGTGTGTGTGTGTGTGTGTGTGTGTGTGTGTGTGTGTGTGTGTGTGTGTGTGTGTGTGTGTGTGTGTGTGTATGTATGTGCAGGGTCGTAGCCACCATTTAATTTTAATTTTTAATTTAATTGTTTATTTGAAGAGGGACAGTGCACATTGATGAACATTTAAAACAAATAATGCTTTAAAACGTAAACATGCCGGATTTTAGCTTTGAGCTAATTTCCATCCGTAGTCCCTCACATACAACATTTAAGAACATGACATTTATATACATGGCAAAAATAAATACATGATATGCAGAAAGAGCATGAGCAGCATACAAGCATTTACCACATGGCAGTACAATGTAGCAGCTACGACATATAAAGTGCAGGAGAAGATAAAAGAGCTACATCAATTGCAAGAGGAGATGCCCCTGTATTAAAGGCCATTTAGCGGTGATTGCAAGTTTGTTTCTCAACCATTCTTTTAGTTGACCTTTAAAACTGTTCAAAGTGGGACAATCCCGTAACTCAGTTGAGAAGCTATTCCAACTATTTGATAGAACATTTTGACCGAAAGTGGTCCGTCTACGGTGGACTTCACAGTCTCCTCTGGTTTCTGACCTAGTGCAGTGTTTTTTGTGGATGAATTGCAAGTTGAATTGAATGATATTGGATACTTTCTTGATATGTTTCTTAAAAGTCAAGTTCGAGTCCATTATGACTCCAAGATACTTGAAGTAGGGGACTAGTTCTATTTCTGCTCCGTTTAAAAACACATTGGATCCTTCGATTTTGACTGATCGTTTACTGAACATCATACATACTGTTTTTTTTGCATTTAACGGTAAGCAAATGTTGTTCAGCCAGTGTTGAACCTTATCCAAAGCATTAGAGAGACAGGATGAGATAATTTCAGTGTTTTTCCCATGTACAAAGATGACCGCATCATCGGCATACATTTGCACATTCAACTCAGGACATACATTAGGCAAGTCATTAATGTACAGTGAAAACAGTAATGGTCCAAGAATGGAACCTTGTGGAACCCCAACAGGGTTGACAAGGTAGGGGAATTTGGTACCGTTGACCAAAACACACTGTTTTCTGTTCGATAAGTAAGACTTAACGCAATGTACTGAATCTGCCGAAAAATTGAAATACGTCAGCTTTGTAAGGAGCACTTGGTGGTTAACAGTGTCAAAAGCCTTCCTGAGATCAAGGAAGACAGCACCTACATATGGGCTTGTGTCCAACATACATTTAACCTTTTCCACAAAGACACAGTTAGCTGTCTCAGTGGAGTGGTGAGCACGAAAACCAAACTACATCGCGTGGAGTGGATTGAAACCTTTATCTAAATGTTTGGTGATTAGTTTTGACACCCATTTCTCAGCTACCTTAGAGACACAGGGGAGGATGCTGATTGGTCTGTAATTGGACATCATTGCCTTCTCCCCAGATTTAAAGATCGGTGTCACCGTGGCCACCTTCCAGGATGATGGAACTTCCCTCGTGCTAATAGATTGATTTACTAGCATACTAATTGGTTTTATTAGACCGTCAATATTTGTCTTTATAAAGTTGGTGTCGAAATAATCTGCATCCCTAGCCTTAGAACCTCTTAACCCTAAGATTATATTTTTTACCTCCACCTCTGTGATTTCCTCCAGGTCAAAAAAGGGGTGTGTATCCACAGTCGGGCTAGGTGAGACCTCAGATGGCGGGAAGAGCTTTGTAATGTCCAGAGCACTATTTATAAAATACTAATTTAGAGAGCTGGCAAACACTGCAGGGTCTTTTATCACGGCATCATTGATTTTTAATTCTAGTACATTATTTTCCTGTTTGGTATGTTTACCTAATAGTTTATTTAGGATTTGCCAAACGTTTTTACTGTTGCCTTTCGCACCTTCAATTATGTTGATGAAAACGTTTGCTTTGGCCTGTCTTATTGTTTGTGTTACCTTGTTACGAGCATGAGTGCATTTCTGTCTGTCAGTGGATAGTCCGGATTTCAAGCTCTGCTTTAGTAGTTGGTCTCTAGATTTCATGAGATTCCTGCACTGTAGATTCAGCCAGGGAAGATGAGGTCACCGAGGTCCGGACCTCGGTAATTTTTCCGAGTTGTATATATAACAAAACTTGTGAAATAACGGCACTAAACGGGGTTCTTTGTAGTACTTTTACTGGCGATGGGGGCGCTGCATAACTACGTAGCCTCGATTAAAGCAAACGGAAGAAGACGACATGTATCAACAAACCACTGCAGCCCGGACTTGTACCGGAGCAGCGGAGGAGTGATGAGGTATCTAGATCTGAGTCCAGAGGAGGAGTGATGAGGTATCTAGAGATGTGAGTCCAGAGGAGGAGTGATGAGGTATCTAGAGATGTGAGTCCAGAGGAGGAGTGATGAGGTATCTAGAGATGTGAGTCCAGAGGAGGAGTGATGAGGTATCTAGAGATCTGAGTCCAGAGGAGGAGTGATGAGGTATCTAGAGATGTGAGTCCAGAGGAGGAGTGATGAGGTATCTAGAGATGTGAGTCCAGAGGAGGAGTGATGAGGTATCTAGAGATGTGAGTCCAGAGGAGTGATGAGGTATCTAGAGATGTGAGTCCAGAGGAGGAGTGATGAGGTATTTAGAGATCTGAGTCCAGAGGAGTGATGAGGTATCTAGAGATGTGAGTCCAGAGGAGGAGTGATGAGGTATCTAGAGATGTGAGTCCAGAGGAGGAGTGATGAGGTATCTAGAGATGTGAGTCCAGAGGAGGAGTGATGAGGTATCTAGAGATGTGAGTCCAGAGGAGTGATGAGGTATCTAGAGATGTGAGTCCAGAGGAGGAGTGATGAGGTATCTAGAGATGTGAGTCCAGAGGAGGAGTGATGAGGTATTTAGAGATCTGAGTCCAGAGGAGTGATGAGGTATCTAAAGATGTGAGTCCAGAGGAGGAGTGATGAGGTATCTAGAGATGTGAGTCCAGAGGAGGAGTGATGAGGTATCTAGAGATCTGAGTCCAGAGGAGGAGTGATGAGGTATCTAGAGATGTGAGTCCAGAGGAGGAGTGATGAGGTATCTAGAGATCTGAGTCCAGTGGGCTGCTTGTGTTTCTGTTCATCAGGAAATCATATGACCAGCAGATCCTGTGTGAACGCTCTACGTTAGTCAGTGGACGTCCGATAACATGCACACTAACTTATATTGCAGCTCTAGGCTATACTTTGGTTTACATTGCGTGAATAAACTAGCTAGAGAGCTAAAGTTAATTAAATTCATCCAATGTCAGAAGGATTACCTTTTAACAAACGTTGTAATGCTTTTCTTTCATTTCAATTTGAGTAAAACATTGAAGATATAACATTGTATTGTTTTCTTTTTACACTGACTCAGATATAATGAAAAGACTACGTCAGTCGAAGCTCAGCTTTGGTAAGGAAGAGACAGGACAGGCAGAGAGAAAGAGAGAGAGAGAAAGTGATGGAAGTCAGGGAGGACCTGCAGGTCCAGTCACACAAAAGAATGTAGGCTTAATAACGCCATCTATCTATCTATCTATAACAATAGTCTTCATTTACAATATAGACAATAGGCATAATTTTAAAACAACATACATCTATTGCAGTTATGATGTCATAATAACATACAATTGTATAACACACAATTTGCTTACATCTTTGTTCTCTTTTGAGAATCAAACAAAACAGATTTAAATTAAAAAAATAATGCAAACAAACAAGTGAAATGAACTAAATTGCTGAATTGCTTTTAATTCACTGGCAGGAGTGACAAGTGAGGAGGAGCAAAAAGTGAACAACGAGGGAGAGATTGAACAAAGAGAAAGAGTAGAGGACTGAGAGAGTAATGAACAGGAAGAGGACAGAGAGAGTAATGAACAGGAAGAGGACAGAGAGACTAAAGAAGATGGAAGAGA
The DNA here is from genome assembly GCF_902827165.1 of Trematomus bernacchii. NCBI lineage: Eukaryota > Metazoa > Chordata > Actinopteri > Perciformes > Nototheniidae > Trematomus > Trematomus bernacchii. The sequence goes on from NW_022987531.1 coordinate 2,525,336, forward strand.
GGGTGCAGGTTATGGAAAGGAGAGAGACATGGAAAATGAATGTTGACAATGTTTTGTGATCATGTTAGCCTCTTCTGCATGTCCAGATCATTCATAGTAACAATCAACTGATTCTTATGCATTACACTTTCAAAAATAATGTATGCTGCAGCCCACTGACATGGTTTGAAATCAATATATTATCCAATTTGTGACCCCCCACCTAACTAGATCATGAAAATCTCGGTAAAAAATTGCAGAATTCCTCCACGGGATGCCATTGTCATTGTACATCACTCAACCCGCGAAATACACACACTCAGTGCGTAGCTAGACCCGCAAATTCGCGGGCACAGCTGTAGCTATGTACTGTGTGTGTGTGAGTGTGTATTTTGCGGGTTGCTAAATGCTTTGTGCGTGTGTGTTTATGTTGACAAGGAGGTTTAATAACTGTGTGCTATACAAAAACGTGCAGTCAGTTTCATTTTCATCGCTGTTCGTAGTAGAGTTAGCAGGGTATTTATATTTTGACTCTCGTCCCAAACTTATTTTTTATCCTCCCCGACCCTATTTTCTTCGGCCCCGGGACGACGGGACGTCCTTAAGCTCGAGCCCTGATGTAGGCCTACATTTGTCAAAATCTAATTATGTGAATTTTTCCCTTTTTTATTTTACATATAAAATATTGTTCTGCAATATTAATGTAATTTACTTGTATACAGCATATTTCATTTTATTGAGTGCAAAACTAATACAAACCTCAGGTTAGCTAAATAACTAGACAGCTAAACGGAGAAAGCTAACCTATTTAGTGTTAGCTAGTTGTTGTGGTAGCCACGACTAGCACTAGCAAAAGTCACACATTGTTTTCCTTATTATTGTTTCCCTAGTTGTTGTCTAATGTCCATTTTTGACAAACAAACACGTTTGTTATATAGTTTGCTTTCAACATCGTGGAATGAGGCGAAAGTTACCAATAATGATGGAGATAAACCTAGCTAAACTCCTACTATTGCTAACAAGATGATCTGATTAGCAGTAATAGCCAGCCATGAAATGGTGTGTTCAGGCAACCTTAACACTAGAACCGCCAGGGGTCGCTGTATACCTAAAACTGCCAACGGGTCAAATTTACCCGCTATTAGAAATGAATGCATTGATTTTCAAGGTACAATGTTCTTTTATTTATCATACTAGAACACAGGGTTCTCGTCTTTAATAAAATGCTATAGTTGTTGAATAATTTGCCCTGCATGTCCTCCTTCGCCCTCTGACGCAGCTGACCAACCTTGAGCAGCCGTTATCTCCCATAAGGAGGGGCTGCCCTAGCATATTGTTGATGTTGCCAGTTTATGACCGGGCAACTCTCTGTGAGAGATAGTTATTGTTGTGGGACACCTGGAACACATCCTTCTCGGGGTTTAGATGACCCCGAGCCATAAGCGACAACAAATGTGATTCAGTGTCCTCAGCTGTTTAGTCTATCTATTGAAGAATGTTGATTATTCTCTCTGAACTAGCTAAATACATGGGTCTGGGGTAGAGTTCTTCAGAATTGATTGTGGCATCTCAACCGTGTGGTCAAACCGTGGCCCCGTGACATATCTTGTGAATTCTCCGGCCGAAGCTCCAAATAAACCGTCAGTGTTTGCCATCAAAGCTCCAGCTCTCCTCGTGTCTCTGAGTCCTGACTCCAATTGCTTCAGAAGTTTCCCCCACAATAGTTGTAGTGATTTCAAAGTGATACATTGGATTAACCTTCAGCAGCGTTTTTATGCGTTTGAATGCCTTGAACACAACTTTTGATCAGAAAACAGCAAAGGTAAGACATATTTGCCGTTTCTGCCCCGTAAAGTGAAGTTGTGTGTTGTCTTTCCTGGCTGCTAGATCAGTGAGTTTTGATCGCACAGTGATGAATCTGATACCAATAGAATCTGTGGACTCTCAGCTTTCATATGATATCATATGTGCAGATAGCATGAAGTATAAAATATCGCTAAATATCGCTCTATCTATCTATCTATCTATCTATCTATAACTATCTATAGATCTATCTCTCTCTCTATTTATTTATCTCTCTATAAGGAACTGCAGTAGACAACAGGCGTTGCTATAGCAACACGTCATGTTTATGTTTACGCGCGATAAAGGTAAATATTACCCGCTGGCGCTGATGGGTATAAATGGCAATTTTTTTGGCCATTTTTTCAATCTGACTTCATATTGACAATTTTTAACAACAGAGGGTGCTACAAACTGGGAGACTTAAATATTTTATTGAAGAAAAGTTACATACGATCAAGAAACAGCTGCGGGTAAAATGTACCCGTTGGCGGTTCTAGTGTTAAAGGTCACCTATTATGCAAAATCCACTTTTTCATGTGTTTTATACATAAACATGTGTCACCTCTGTGTTAAGAGATTGTGAAAGTTTCAGGAAAAAATATTCGCTCACTTTTTGTCCTGATCCATTTATATAAAAACCTGTCTGAAAATGAGCTGATCAGATTTTGGCCACTATATGATGTCATATCGATTTTTTGGCTTGTGTAACCATTAGCCAATCACCAACCAAGGTAACCCCCCCCATCTAGCAAAACAGAGAAACATCTTGTCCCGATACACACTGTATATAATTAAAAATATCTTTATTTTCTGGAAATATTTAGTTATACCCGTTCAGTAATTTATGTTTTACAAGCAAAGTTCACAATATTGATAGATATTCCATCCCATATGCGTAAATGTGTTATTATATAAGTATTACTCTCCAGAATATAGATATAACTGTTTTCTATTAATTGAGCCATGAATAACTTACCTTTAAAGTGTCTTTGTAACAAAACTTTGATGAGTATGAAACATTAGTTTTTGACAGGCAAAGAGCGATCATTACTGACAATGTGTGTGATTAGTTTAAAAGCCCTATTTTTCTGATTTATGTAATTTGAGCTGTTAAAACTATCCCTTGTTACAGTCGCACCTGTCTCCCCTACTCTCTTGGAATCTGTAGAGAATATCCTGTCATAGTGAGGCATTGCTGTAAGCAATAAGAATACATAATTATGTTACAATAATGTGCCTAAAATGAAGACATTACATTATTATACCTTATTGTTAAACCTTATTTAGTTGCTCTGTTTAAAGTCTGAAAAATTGTTACTGATTCTAAATTTAAATGTATTGTCCTGAATTTCAGTTTCTGTAGTTACTGTTCTCTGCCCTTGAAGGGCAGCAGATGTCAGTGCAGGACACCATCAGGTGATGATGTTGGTCCAAAGACCTCTGCACCCAGCACCCATCTGTTCAAGCACATTCTGCATTCATTAATGACTTTGCTTACATAGTGCAGGACTGAAATAGGACAGATTCTCCTGTGTAGAGTATTAAAAAAAGGTGTAATGTGAGCTTGTCTGTGAGTAACCATTCACGTAGATATTTCAGTGAGTGAGAAAAGGGTGATAACTTACAGGTCGTAAAATAAAAAGCCCACTCAGGCCCTCTGCTGCCACATCCAAAAACCTGGGGGACTGACATCTTTATTGCCTCATGGCAGTTATGGAATTAGGGGAATAAATGTCCTGCTTAGTCATGCGTACAACTTATGTAGCTGTTTTAACTGTGTACTTATCCAAAAAATGTGTTTAGCTGACACCCGTCTGCTTTAGTGTCTATTTTGTAGAGTAAAGGGATTTCAATTCACTGAACAGTAAAATACAACTGAAACTGTTGTGAAAATGCTTGTTGAATTTCAGTCAATATAACATGTAAATGGTCCAGTAAGTGAGGAATGAAGCCCAGACAAGGGTCAATAGTAACTACAAATTAAATGGAGACAGATGGGGGGAGACTTCCTGAAACAGATACTGAGAAAAGTAGGTTTGGACTATCCCAGAAAAGCACTTGAGATTTATTTTTGTACTATCTGGATTTTCAGTTTGGCAAACTTCCATCTGGCTCTTAAGTTAGTCTAAACCAATTATTTATTCATTCAAAGACAATGTTTCTTTGAATGAGTGATAAGCCCAAAATAAGGTCTGTGGTTAACACAAGCTTAAGACATTATCACGTCTGCCCACAAAATAAAACATCAGTAAATGCCCCACTCGTGAATGTCAGACGCTTTTTAATTTCTTTCAAAAAGGAAGTTGATAAACAAGTGATAAAACCAGACTACTAAACATCATCAAGCCAGACATTAGCCACCTTTAGCTTAGCGCTGGCTACGCACAGCCTATCGTATGTATTTTTTAAAAGCCTAACGTTAGCATTTTAGCACTTACGGTTTCCTTGTCATTTAACTCCTTTTTGAACTAGTTTGTGGCTAGTTTCCTAGGCTTTTATTTGTCAAAAAACGGCTCACAAGTGAAAAAAAAGGAAACGCTGTTCCTCACGCCGAAATGAGTCAACTGAGCTTAGCGGTCTTACTGGAAGGCATGGGACGCTCATGTTGTTTGTTTAAAGCATTATGTTAGCTATTTACTTCTGGCAATTGCAGTTACGCTTTAATTATAATAAAATTGCGCTAATATGTAGAGATTATCCTGCCGAACAAATGGCGTAAGTACATTATCATAAATGTGTGCTTGCCACAGGTATATTTTTGCTGTCATTTTCTGAAATCCATTGAAAATCCCATTGCTTTTTGTCAAAAAGGGAGCCCTTGTGCTGGTAACTTTCACAAATAAGTCATCACTGCACCACTCCATAGTTATGGTTTCTGTGCAGCCTTTCCAAGAGGCAACAGATGTAACAAATAAACCGCGTGTTTGATAGCTGTTTTGCTTTCGAGCTGTGCAATCATCCACCGAGTTACTAAGTATGGAAGAACCATCTCGATTTTCTTAAAGAGAGCCTCAGATTGAATAAACTCACCAGTTCAAGGCTATCTGCTGTTATAACTCATCTGGGAATGCTTCATATATGACCCTCTAGTTTCTGAGGCCATGTTTTTTTTTCTCCTGGTGAAGCGAGCCACGCCCCTCATCATGTCGGCTGTATCCTCCCAGGCTTTGCTGTGGCTGAGAAGCGGTGGAACATTCTGCGGAGAGGCCGGGCGGCACTAGCCAAATAAGTGATTTTGACCAATTAAAGAGCGTTTTGAGGGTTGGGTTTGGATGGCAGACTGAAAGTGCGAAAGCGTAGGAGCAGGCGGGCGCAGGCAAAAGGCCACCAGCACATCCTGACCATCAAATGTCCATGATGAATGTGTGGCTGCAAAGCTCAGAGCTGCTTCACTTCCTTGGCGCACTGTCTCTTGGTGAAGCAGGGCTTAAGCTGGAGGTTCTTGTGGTGAGAAACATATGCTTTCTTGATTTCCTCCTATCCATCCTCTTTGATGGTGGCGGAAAACAGAAAAGAGATGTTTCTGTTTGAAGGCCACGAAGACGAGTGGATTTGAAATGCATTCAGGGAAATAAAGAACCATTCACTGGGTGCACACTGTAGTGCGACAGGGATGAACTTGGCCCTCGATACACTTTACACAGCTTTAAGCCTTGTTCAGAAGCTGGGAAGAAGACGTCTCCGGAATGAGGCAAAGCATGTCTTTTTAATAGAGGAAGCAGAGAGATAAAGAGACATCCATCTACAGGCGTGAAATATCTGCCATGGGAGAGCCTCAGCTCTGACTCTGTGCTGACCTATCTCACCACGGAGAACAAGTAGCAATTATGCTGCAGAAGTGGGCATGATAGTGCAGCTATGGGAGCCCAGCCTTTATATTATAGGTTTACAGCCACTGGGGCCAAAGTTCACATGCAAGCCGCCCCTGAGGGCTGTTTTTAGATCCAACCATTCACACAAAACATCTTTGTTTGAAATAAGTCCAGAATAGATGTTGGTAATATATTCTTATTTTAAAATGTTTTTGCTTTGCCATTTCCTGTACATTGTTTGAATTATAAACAGTAAAAAGGCAAGTCAACCAGTGTTGAAACTCTATGTGTTCTTCTACACCGTCTGAAGCAGTAATCCACAACCTTTTCCTTAAGGGAACACTTTTTCTACTATTCTCACTTTTCTCATTTCTTTTGGAAAGTTACTAAATGCAAGTTGTATTGGTTTATTTTAACAACATGATCCTACCAACATTATTGCAGATCGGCTGTAAGCTAGATAACCTAGCTTACCTACTCATTTCAAATTTCGTCCCAATTCCAAACCACACCCTACCCCTACACACTACCCCTCTGTTAGCGCGTTCACGCAGAGGGTCCGCCACATTAAGTGCTGTTCCAAACCAACGTGTGTGGAGGGGGAGTGGGTTATCAAGCCCTCCAACAGCGAGTCTGCATCACCTGACTTCACCTGCTGCCCTACCTGACTGACCAACACTGGGTGTGTCCCACACGCTGTTTGCAAATAGTTCCATGGAAACATTTACTGATAAACTGTGCCAAACAAGACAGACATTTAATATCATCATACAGATGTTAACAACTTCATGGTAACCCTTATATTTTTTAGTTTAGTCTAGAAACGGTAAATGTTTGCATTTTTTTAATAAAGTTGTGTGTATTTACAGGGACTGTTGCAAAAACTAAGAGGCTTATAAACATCAGGTTTTAAAACAAAAAAATGTTGTCTAAGAGATGCAGATTTGAAACCATTGTTACCTAACGTTACGGCATTTCCTGTTTCTGCCGGAGAGAGGGGAGTTCGTCCCAAAGCTTGCCGCTGTATTTCCACCCTCCACCTGGAAGAAGGGAGCCTCGTTGAGCTGTGAGTGTCACTACAGACGGAGTTCACTCCATCACGGAGGGGGAGTGGGTAGGGTGTGGTTTGGAATTGGGCCATAGTGACGGAATACTGGTCCCAGCTGTGTGCATCCTTTTTGAGTGGCCCCTGGTTTCCGTTGTGTTTTGAGCTTTGAGCGTTTTTTTATTTGCAGCGTTTCGTTCATGCAGAGCTTTTAGTAAACGCTATTATATTCAAGGCAAGAAAAAAAACACGAAGTAGAATGAAAATAAATAGTGAATAACTGCGCGAAGTTTGTGTTGAACGAGCAGTGTGGACACATTTTAAGCAGTGTGATTAATGAATTAGTTTTCCCTTTCATTTTTTGGAACTCATAATACAACCCTCTTTCTGTATTATGTTTTAGATTTTTATCTTAAAAAAGTAATCATACTTAATGGGCTGTGTTTTTGGCAAACGTTGTGTTTTCTTCCCTGGTACTTGGCTATTGTTCTTTATCTCTTTAGTACCTTTAAGTGCTTTTTCCAAAATCCAATGCAGGAAGAGGCTTTTAAGCAGAGAGGGAAGGCTCTTTGAATATAGCAGCTGGTGTTTGGATCTTGCCCTTGTCCTGTTCATTCTTTGTGTGTAACTACAGTGGCCGAAAGGGCCAACCGCACAACAGCCCAATTCATTCCCATTAGGAACAGGTATTGCAGATTCAGAAACAATTTACTTAAAATGTACTTATTCGGTTTATTTTGACAATGTGATTGGATGATTCCTTACAATATTATTAGATTAGCTAGGTTAGCTAGCCCCAAACGTCAACAAACACTCCAGTCCCAGCTGTGTGTATCACTTTTTAGTGTCCGCTGGTTTCCGTTGTGTTTTGAGCTTCTTGGAGCGTTTTTAATTTGCAGCGTTTTTGTTTCTTCAAGTTGGTGAATATTTACTAAATGCTGCGCATGTGTTGTCCAGTTGGTGAAGATGTTTCTTCATTTGCATCGTTTCTGAAGCTGCAGCGCGTTTCTCTTAATGGAAATGTTCTGGGTGGTTGTAGCACCACCATATTACCCTGCCATTCTCAGCTCTGTGAAATACACTGCACACAATCAAAGAATATCTCAAATGACAACTCAAATGCGGCAGAGAAAGGTTTTGGTTATTATATACATAATACATTTTTCTAAAATCTTTAAAAAGAGGAAATAAGCCCAAGGAAGACATCTAAGGATTGTTTTGATTTGTTTTTTCAATATTTTTTAAAGAGATCCCCTATCTCTCCACCAACATTCTGTATCAAAACAACAAAATAAAAGCCACAGTAAACAGCCTTGACACACTGGGAGCCAAAATAGCTTTTATTTGTGTCAAACTTTGCGTTGAGCATCGGCATACGGGGGGCAGAGTGACCTCCATTGACGCTAATGATGACAAACGATGGTGCCGATGAAATTTCACGACGTATTGAGATGTGAGAACAAGCGTCATGTGTTTATGAGACTTGAGGGGGACACAGTGATTACAAATTAATGTACTCGTCCTCAGCCTCCCTTGAAAACAATTTAGTTAAGAACCCGTCTTGTGCCCGGATTGTAAATGAGGTGACTGGAGCTCCAACTCATTGTTGACATCTGGTTTGTGATGCAGTGCTGATATTCTCAGGCGAGGGAACGGAGAAGCACTATGGAGGCAATAACAAATCCACACTCTCATAAAGGGGCCTCCGAAGATTAATTCCAGTAGTCTCTGTTTGGATCATTACACATGTTCCAAAACTTTACTGGTCCTTGTGCAGCGCTCTGGTGGTTGGTGGTCAGTGGGTCCACCCTGCCGCTGTAGGAACACTAACAGGCCAGCTCACACCACACAGTCCTCCATTATCATGTTTAAAAGTAGCTTTGCTTTCCCGAATCCTCTTGGCACCTTATTATAGTGAGTTTATTGATGGTAAAATCATCGTGGGACCCCTTTTAACTAGTAAAGGAAGCCATATTGTCCAGTGAATACCATATCATTAGCTTTTTATAGCGTGTGGTTGTACGTGTTGCTCTCTGGTTAGCATTTTCAGTTTTTTGACCATGATAGCAATATGTCAGATGCTACAAAATCACAGAGACATTGGCTCAGTCACATCTCCCTTTCCTTTTGTTCTCTACAGACATTTTTATAAATAAATCTGATTTGATCTGACTTGACTTTTCTTGACCAAATGCCTCCGTGCTTGAAGCTGGTTAAAAAACCACGGGCTTATGTTGGTGCTCAGTGTGTCAAAACAATGCATGTCACAGGTGCCCAGTGCCCACTCATATCTCATCAAACTTCCACAAGCACATGTTCAATTGTGGAGAAGAACGATGAATGACTTAATATGCTGAATATCTTCTGGAAAATGTGTATCAGATTTAGAAAAGACTACTGGGTGGTGACCTTTAGGTTTTTGGACATGCGACTGGCTCACTTTTCATAAAGTTGCAAAGAATGGAAAATAGATAATACAAAGCAGCATGATGCTATAAAAAACTAAAGCTACAGGCTGTACAAAACAAAACAATGAGCTAAAAGACACTCAAACAGTCGATACAGATGCACATTTGGGTGATAATTGTCTTGTTAAAGTGAATTCGTTTTTTGGATGCAATTTCAAATAGTCTGATACCTTTTAAAGAGGACATTGTGCTCATCTTCAGGTTCACGTTTGTATTTAGTGTCTCTACTGTCACATGTCTCCATGCTTTAATGTTCAAAAAGCTCTTTATTTTTCTCATACTGCCTGTGCTGCAGCACCTCTTTTCACCCTCTGTCTGAAACCAGAGCCCAGTCTGCTCTGATTGGTTAGTTGGCCTGCTCTGTTGTGATTGGTCAAGCGCTTAGAGATGTCCCACCCCTTAGCCTATCCCATACAATGTGTCGGAGTGCTAGCCAAGATAAGCCAGAGTGTTACATAGTGATGTAACTATGACATGGGGGGGAGTGTGTGGGATAGGGAACACAGGGATTTTAGCCTTTTACTAAACACACTACAGGAAATGGGTAAACCCCAAAAAGCCCTTTAAACTAAAGTGAATTTTTTTGTTTTACTTTCCTTGCAATTAAAAATCAACTTGCTTGTTAACAAAATAAAAAAAGAATCAAATAAGAGAGCACAAGCTTTAAACTCACATGCAGGTTTTTAGTACATTTCATCCCCTCTTTAGGCTGAAACACTTACAGAGCGTTATGTTCTCTTTTTACTGTTTCACACCCTACAGATAACCCCAATATTAATGACTGTGCTATGAAACTAGAAACCACCTGTCAAATTAGCTAAAAGTCAAAACAACAGCTCTCACCTTCCTTTGCACCGTATCAACGTCATGCTCCATAAAACAAGAAGAAGTTCAAGCGCCGCGAGCCTTTATCCCAAAAGTCATGGAGTAATAATGAGTCTGTCATCCTGCTGTAGCCCGGCCTCTTCAAGTGGAGCAGGTAAATATTTAGTGAGGACTGTGATTGCTGCCAGCCATGGCCTATTCGTCTCTGTAAGTAATAATACAGAGCCGTGAACACTAATGTGCGAGAGGGAACACGAGAACACGCTCTGCAGAGGAACCCTGTTTGCATTGCTTCAATACCATTGACTCCATCACTCCATTGTGCGCTAATGAGTGTTGATCTTGAGTTACCACTGCGATCTGGAGTCATTTTAACGATTATGTTACACTGTTAAGCATTTTATCATTCAAATAACGCTGTTTGTGCCGATTAGTGATCCCTTTCAACGCGGGCTGTTGGTGTGAAAATACAGCGCCTGCCAGGGAAAAGAAAACCTTTATCGTGTTCACGGTTCTGTTTTCCATTAAGAGCGTACAAGTAGCCCAGTGAACAGCTGTGGCGCTCATCCAAGGAAATGTTTCTGCAGGCTCCATTAAAGATGGATCACTACAAATGGTAATGTCAGCTACACCGGCTGACTTTCCTATGGCTTCCCAGGGGTCAGCTGGTGGGAAGATCCTCCTCTGCACTTGCATTCACGAGGTAAATATACATCTGTGTAAACAAGCGTGAGTGACAGTCCGAGAGGGCGTCTTGGGAGCACAACATGGGGGAGAAAGGCCTCCATATGCGGATAATCAGAGGGGAGTAATGTGTCTGCTCCTGTGGGGAGAGAGGAGGCCATGTTTGTCAGGCAACAGAATAGGGAATACAGGGTTCTCGCGGGGTCAGTGGGAGCGGCTTCAAATCCTGCTTTGTGCTCTCAGGCCTGTGTCAGAGACAATGTGGATAATGAGAGAGGAATTTGGCGCTGGGAGCAGTGCACACACACGCACGCACGCACGCACGCACGCACGCACGCACGCACGCACGCACGCACGCACGCACGCACGCACGCACGCACGCACGCACGCACGCACGCACGCACGCACGCACGCACACACACACACACACACAACACACACACACACACACCACACACACACAACACACACACACACACACACACACACACACACACACACACACACCCACACACACACACACACACACACACACACACACACACACACACCACACACACACACACACACACACACACACACACACACACACAGTAAGCACCTCGCCCCGGGGAGCCCGTCCAGCCAGCTGTCTCAGCTTCTGTCTCCGTAGGGCAAGACTTTATACACAGGATCCTCCTTGATCGATGTCACTGAATACACTCTGTGGGCACAATCTGATAAGAATAAGTCCAAGTCCTGGGTCTCAAGGTCTGTCAAGTAATATTAAGTATCTCGAACTTGAATGCTTTGTATTTTTGTTACACGGTAGTATTAATAAATGGCGAAAATGTATTTATTCCAATTCTACAAGTTCTTTAAGAGCACTTAAAACCTGAAATCATCTAAACATGACCCATAGGAGCTGTATGTTTGAATACAAATGTCTGAGTCTGTTGCATTACTAAGACTTTACCCAGCCAGCTTACAAGTGTGTGTAATGTCCAATTATGCCCATATTATTAATTGAGGCTGATGTGAAACTGGAAGAATACAAACAGCCGAGGTTGAGGAAAAAGGGTAATTTACATGGAATAACAGAATACAGGACATTTCAGGGACC